>NW_005841837.1:5111324-5123591 GCF_000455745.1 Alligator sinensis
GCTCCCCTCCCCGTGATTCCCTTCCCCCTCCTCCAGCCACTCCGACCCCTTACTCACCAGCACCGAAGCCCTGGTGCTGAAATATGTGGCCTGGCCCGCCACATGTTTCAGAACCAAGGTGAGTGGCCAACCATAGAGATGCTTTGGCAGCCAGAGCATCTCCATGGAGGACCCAGTCTCCAGTTGTCCCGGACTGTGCCCTGCACTGCTTTTTTAAGCTTCAATTTTTTTTTTTAGCCCCTGGATATCCAGGGGTCTAATTTTCTCCCCGCACAAACATTTGTTTGTTCCCGCATGTGCCTGTTGCCCCACCTCAAAGGGTTTTCAGGCAGGGCAAGAGGCACGTGCATGCTCATGTGGACGCACCCAGAGAGTGCAGGGTATTCTGATCTTTTGGACAAAGTCACAAGGACAAGTTAGATGCATGAGCTAGCCCTTCAGGCACAGGTATCAAAGTGGGTGCTTCTGGCGTGCATGTGCTTACACATGGAATACATATTTGCATGATTCATCTTAAATAACATTAACTAGAGATTTAAGCAATTGCTATTTAAACCCTGAATGCTTTAAGCATTGGTACAGAGCCCACCTCCAGTCTAATTGTAACTTACTTTGTAGTCAACTGTGATGCATTGTGGATCCCATTCATCTACTTAGTCATGATTTATACAGCTGACTGTATCGAGTACTAAACATCTTAACATTCCATTAATTTCAGTGTGATGGCAGCAGGGAGTTTGCAGTGGGGGACTGATAACAAAGAGTTCACAGTCAGTAACTTCAGGTATGGTTACTCTGTTATCTGCAAGGCCCACAGGGTAAACTTTCAAAGCAGTGTGAGAGGTTGAGCTCCCACATTAATGTTACCATTTATCAAAGTCCCAGCATTCCACTTTGAATATATATTTCTAAATTAACATGCTATTTGTAACAAATTTCATTCAGCCATATCTATAAATATTCGGAATAAATTATTAAATGTAGCCCTTTGTTTTGAGAACTATTCACAGGCAACATTTCAGCCTGACAGATATGTATGTGCTGTTTTTAGATGTGTTTTCAAACCCAGTATCAACCTATGAAATTATTACAAACCATTCACTTTAACTATTCATGACTTGTGGCATATAATTGGTCACTTTAGTCATCAGGTTGTATTTTTTCTGCTCTCTGAATGGTAGGGTCACACTTTTGAAACAGGAAAATAACAAATAGTCACTGATGAATTGCCAGTAATGAACAATAGAAAATAATGAGTTTGGCAGCTTTAAACAGCTATTTATATGGAGATCTGCTATTTTAATACTTTTATGTTTTAATAGAAGAATATCGCATACATCAATGGTCCATAAGTTTAAAATAATATGACATTTAGAAGTTCTATGAATAGACTTCTTTCTTTTCACCGTTCAGCTACCTGTATTAGTTCCATAATTATAAACATAGCATGGCTGTTTTTATAATTACAGCTATGCCTGCTAATATCTGAGCAAAACTCTTCTTAAATTGCTTAGAATAAATGTTCTAATTATTACTATTCTTTAAAACCAAACTGTTTAAATAACAAAACTCTTTTAAAAATCTCTTAATTGTATTTTTCAGGTATACAGAATGGTAAACAGGGTTAGAAAGTTGCACAAACAACCTTTTATCTCTTTTTAGTTTTCAATGGGCACATCTACACATGAAATTAATGTGAGACAATAAACTCCGGCACTTATTGCACCAGAGTTTATTGCTCCTGGGCACCATGTTTACATGTACACACGGAACCACAGCACACTGAGCCAGGTCAGAGCAGGGGTCTGCCTGGAGCTGCTCCATGTGCTTGGAGGGGCTGGCTGGGGCACAAGGTTGCTGCAGTGCAGGCTAGCTGGCACGCAGCACTGTCCTGAAGCAGCCTTGTGCCCCAACCATCTTTGTAAGCATCTACACATGCATTGCTGCACATTAAAGAATGCCACCGCAAGATAATACTTGTATTTACAAGTACTAACTTATAGCAAAGTTAATTAGTTTCCCGCATCCTAATAGGGCTACATGTGTCTATGTTGAGACACTTTACATATACTGTGGGAGTGGGGCAGAGCACTTTAATTAGAGTGGCTTTCAGAAGCTGCTCTACTGAAAGCGTCTGCAGCCTCTCATGTATTCAGCGTCCTGCACTTCAAAATGGCAGTGGGGGCACTTTAACTAAAGCTTGGTCAATGAGCTTTAGTTAAAGCACCCCTGTGTACCATTTTGAAGCGTGGGGATGCTGAATACATGAGATGCCAAGGCTGCTGAAACATGCTAATTAGCATGCTCCAGCAGACTCAACTAGTCGAGTCTACTCTGACACACTGTAATTACAGCAGTTGCAGCAGGCATCCTGCATGTCTGCAAGCACTCTGAGACTTTACACTGTGGAGCTAAATAGGAATCCATTTCTAAATACTTGGAGGAGAAAAAAGGATCAGGAACAGTCAGCGTGGATTCACCGGGGCAAGTCATGCTTGACCAACCTGACTGCCTTCTATGATAAGGTGACTGGCTCTGTGGATGTGGGGAAAGCAGTGAACATGATATATCTTGACTTTAGCAAGGCTTCTGATACAGCCTCCCACAACATTCTTGCAAGCAAGCTAAGGAAGTATGGTTTAGAGAAATGGACTGTAAGGTGGATAGGAAACTGGGCTAGGATTCAGAGTAACCTAGACAAATTGGGGGATTAGGCAAAAAGAAATCTTATGAGGTTCAATAAGGACAAGTGAAGAGTCCTGCATTTCAGAAGGAAGAATCTCATGCACCTCTACAGGCCTGGGGCCAGCTGGCTAAGTAGCAGCTCTGCAGAAAAGGACCTGGGGGCTAGAGTGGACATTAAGATGGATATGAGTCAACACTGCCTTTGTTGCCAAGAAAGCTAACAGCATACTGGGCTGCATTAGTAGGAGCATTGCCATCAGATTGAGGGAAGTGATTATTCCCCTCTTTTCAGTACTGGCAAGGCCACAACTGGAGCACTGTGTCTAGTTTTGGCCATCCCCCCTGTAGATGGTGGAGTCCTGGTTTGGTACTAAGCACCTTAGAAAAGGGAGGGGTGATACTTTGCATGTATAGGATGACTAGAGGTTGGAGTCTTTGAGAACATCTGAACTCCTAACCTTAACGATGTCATGACCTACTTTTAAAAGCTGAGCATGTGCAGTGAGTTGTTCGTTTGAAGGCCAAGTTAGGACCCTTATGTTAATGAGTTATTATGGGTTGTTGTGATGGTTTGATTTGTATGGTGGTAGCTGTCATTGACTTTGACATTGATGAGAAAGTATTAATTGGATCTCCACATGATTGCCAGGTGGCATGATTTGGATGTTATAATGCCTGTCCAGTGTAGGGATTGGGGTGGCATTTTGGGGTCACCATCGACGGGGTTGCTCTGTCTCGTGCTCTCTCCCTCTTTGATTGGTGTGTATGACTGAGTGTGCAAGTATAACTAGTATACACTTGACTTAGCATTTGAGTTCTGTTGGTTGTTTGAAACCCTGAGTTTGTTGTTGAGTGAGTGAGAACAGTGTGTGTGGGGGACAGTGCTCGGGAGCAACGGCAGGAGGGTCCTGATCACCTGAGCACTTTCTGGCCACTCAACTGTGTCACCTCATCATTTTGGTCAGGTAAAGTATCATCCCTCCTTTTTATGAGGTGCTTAGTACCCACCTGCATGTGAGGGAACAGCATAGAAAAATTCTCAGGGGTGTGAGGATGCAGAGCAGACCTTCCCTGCCTCTCTGCTCTCTAGGGTGATACAGTTTGCCTCCCAGCAGGTGACAGACTGGTGTTGGGTTCTTTAACTGTATATTCATAGATTCATAGATGTTAGGGTCGGAAGGGACCTCAATAAATCATCGAGTCTGACCCCCTGCATAGGCAGGAAAGAGTACTGGGTTTAGATGACCCCAGCTAGGTGCTTATCTAACCTCCTCTTGAAGACCCCCAGGGTAGGGGAGAGCACCACCTCCCTTGGGAGCCCGTTCCAGACATTGGCCACTCAAACTGTGAAGAAGTTCTTCCTCATGTCTAGTCTAAATCTGCTCTCTGCTAGCTTATGGCCATTATTTCTTGTAACCCCCAGGGGCACCTTGGTGAATAAAACCTCACCAATTCCATTCTGTGCCCCTGTGATGAACTTATAGGCAGCCACAAGGTCGCCTCCCAACCTTCTCTTGCGGAGGCTGAAGAGGTCCAGGTGCGCTAGTCTCTCCTCATAGGGCTTGGCCTGCAAGCCCTTAACCATAGGAGTGGCCCTTCTCTGGACCCTCTCCAGGTTATCCACATCCCTCTTAAAGTGCGGCGCCCAAAATTGCACGCAGTATTCCAACTGCGGTCTGACCAGCGCCCGATAGAGGGGAAGTATCACCTCCTTGGTTCTGTTCGTCATGCATCTGCTGATGCACGACAAAGTGCCATTAGCTTTTCTGATGACTTCATCACTATATTGTCTGTATAGTGTTTACAATACTGTTGTTATAGTATTTTATTGTAGTTGTTCCTTGCCATAATATACTTTTGTTGTTAACTTTATATGTGTGTGTGTGTGTGTGTGAAGTTTTCATCGGTAGTGTTTGCACCTCTGGTCGGGGCTGGGCAGTAGGGCAATTTCCAGAGGGGATTTAACTCCTTTGTGCCCCTTGAATTGAATAGTGAAGTTGGTAGGGTATAGAGGCTTAACCCTCTGGGTATGTTTGAGAATGTGGGTGGGCTCCTGAAGAGGTCCACGGGGTTCTGTTTTCTTGTTGTGTCCTTGCCATCTTTTTCCCACTCTCTTCCCCACTGGAAAGGATGTGGACAAGCTGGAGAAAGTTTAGCAGAGGGCAACAAAAATGGTTCAGTGGCTGGGGCACATGACTTATGAGAAGAGGTGGAGGGAACTGGGTGTATTTAGTTTGGAGAAGAGAAGACTGAGAGGAGATTTGATAACAGCCTTCAGCTACCTGAAGCAGGGTTTGAAAGGGTATGGAGCTTCACTCTTTTCATTGGTGACAGATGATGGAACAAGGAGCAGTGGTCTCAAGTTGCAGCCAGGGAGGTTTAGGTTGGATATTAGGAAAAACTCTCTCACTAAGAGGGTGGAGAAGCACTGGAACAAGTTACCTAGAGAGGTGGTGGAATTTCCATTCTTGGAGGTTTTTAAGGCCTGGCTCAAAAATGCCCTGGGTAGAATGATCTAGTTGCAGATGGTCCTACTTTGATCAGGGGGGCTGGACTAGATGTGACCTCCTGAGGTCCCTTCCATCTCCTAATTTTCTATGATTCTAATTAGGCAGCTCTTCAGTAAATGTTTCATGCAGATACACCTATTATGTTTGGTTTTCTTGTTTTCTTGCCAAAAAGAAAAGCTCAGTGACTCCAGATGTATTCTCTCCCTGAGTACTTGATATAGGCTTCTATTACATTCTCCATTGTCCATACAAGTTGATTTTTTTCCCCAGTGAATTTTTTTTTTGATTATGCATTTTTCTTTTAAGATGCATTATCACTAGGCTATGCCATTGGAATGATAAGAAACTAAGGCTGTGAGGAAAAATGACTCTTTGGTCTGCATTCTAAACAAAAAATAAATAGACATTTTGGGTTGATATAATCAAGATGCAAAAGCTTATAACATGAAAACAGTGTAAAACATGTTGGAAGAACTTTAAGCAAGACAGACTTTACTTTAGATGAGTATTTTGGACACTACCTTTTTTGTAAACCAGCTTGCAATAATGGAAACATCCTTTTCTTCTTTAGAGCAACTTCTAATACTGAGACTTAGCTCAGTTTTAAACCAGTGAAGATAACACTAGTGCAGTACATCTTCAAAGAGACTAGTAAATCCTTATAATGCCTCAAAATTAGATTCAGGAAAGGGAGCAAAGGGGGTGACTTTTGTGAGTTCTCTGCTGTAATATTTTTGTTGCAGCATCCCGACAGAATCACAGCAGGAGGGACTAGAGGAATCCTGGGATGGCAAGGCAGAGATTTTAAGTTCCCCAGGCTCCTTCTGGCCTAACTCAAGCTAACTCTAACTCTAGCTAGAACTAACACTGATCAACACTTGTGCAGCTTGCAGTGTAAAGTGTAACAAGGCCCTTACTCCATTAAAATATGCCAAAATATGGGTACCTGTCACTTCACTATCCTATTTTAAGACCCTTATGGGGCTCGAGACAGCACCCCTTCCCATCTGGAGGAAGACTCATTTCCCCCCATTAGTATTGATGGCTGCTCGCTTAGCCAGCTGGCTTCTGCAGACAGGTTCTGTCTCTGAGGAGCTCCTTAGCCAGTCCTCCAATGCCAAGCCTAGTTTTTTTAAACAAGAAAACACACAAATAACACAAACTAAATCCTTCTGCCCTGTCCCAGATACGAAGAGGGGAAGCTCTTTTGGTCTGGCCCTGGCACTGCAGCCCTTTTTGCAGTACGTTGTTCTGCTCACAGATTCTTTCCTCCTCTCTTCTGCTTATTCTTCTGGAAGCTTTTAAAGTTCCCAGTGGGACACTCCTGCTTATCCAAATGCCTTGCAGTTGGGCTTTCTCAACAGGGCTAACTGTTCTTTCTTAAAAGGACAGAGTTCCCTGTTATACAAGTCCTATCTGCCTTGCTGGTTCCAACATCTAAAGAGTAACTCCCTGCCACATGAGTCTTTGTGATCTTTACCCTGCCCTCCAAAGAAATGCAGATTGCTTGCTATAATGGGCACCAAGAGATGGTACATCATTTTGGCCATTATCATGCCCAACATTATACAAAAGCTGCATTTTTTTCGGGTAGTTCTGTTTGGCAACCTATAAAGCATTATATTGTTCTCTAAACTGGTTGATGATGGGGAGATAATTCCATTACAGATCTTGCAACACTGTGTTAAGCTTTATTTGTATTAAGCTCTCAACTACATCAATACAATAGATGCAGTTGAAATATGTACTGACTCTCTTCTGCTGCAGCCCCACTACTCCAATTGAAATGCACTGAGACTGCCTGACCCTGACTGCCTATGACATAAAGTAAAGCACATATGCTTCTCAAACCCTGGCTTCCCTCATAGGTCTGTTTGATGCAAAAGGAGTTTTTGAATCTTGAAAAAGTCGCTAACACATGGGATGAAATGTTGATCCTTGATAAGCCTCCCAGTGGTAAAGTGTATTTCACAATTAAAAATCCACTTCCATTAATTTATGATCATCTTTAATTCAACAAAAAAGTACAATGCACTGGCTACCTCAGAGGCTATTTCAGATTAAAGAACCTCCTTAAGATAAATGGCTGGTGTGTTGAAAAAAAAGAAGAGTGCACCCTGTGGGACTATCCTCTGGATAAATAGGTGTGAAAATAAGTTGACTCTTAGAATTTAAATATCTTGGGCTTTAGCAGTCAAGAATCCACCAAAACATGCATATTACAAAATTTACCTGTGAACTTAGGCCTTACATCAAGGCATTTGCGCTTTCATAGAGCAGTCACAATTTTGAAGTGAATCGTTTGATTTTACAGAAGTGGAACAATAAATTGATGCACATAGGGCACTAGTGTTTTGACCCAGAAATTAAAGGGTCACTACTGCAGGGTTCAATTATATGAGGCAGAAGAAAACTATTCCATTTTGAGAACCTCTTACTTTACCGAAGGAACATCCCAGGCCTAGTGGCCAATGCTGATCACCATTCCCTTTCTCCCTCTTCTTCTTCTTCATCCATTTTCTCTCTCATTCCACACAGGATTACTGTGTCATCATCCCATTAGGTGTGATTAATGATTTATTTTATTTTATATTAAAAGGATATGTTCCATGCATTTCCCCCCACGTATGTGAATGCTATCCTGTATTACCCATGCTAATCTTAACTTCTTTTTCTGTTTTTGATTATATTCCATATTGACAAGAAGCAGCTATTAAGAACCTTACTCAATACCCCCTCCAATGCATTTGATACTAACTGATAGCCTTGTTAGCTGTCATAGCAGAGAATCCATTAAATACACAAGCAAACATATTTTCTGTTCCTCATGCTTAATCACTCTTGGTGAGATTTGGACAGCTGTTAGTGGTTGGCATAAAGTGAATGGCAGATGGCTCGGAGGCGAAGGGTGTTCAGCTCCTTTTTTCTCTTTTGTCTAACTCTTGGCTTGGTTTGCCAGTTTGTTATTTGGATTTGTTTATTGGACCTGGATTACCTTTCTCTCTGGAGCTACCAGTGGAACCAGCAGTGTAACACTCACGTGTTCACACAATCCTCTAAATATGAAAAAATAACACTGACTGTGCCCCATTCCCATAGACATAGAGGTAATTTTCCCTTTCACTAGGAGTAAATGGAAAATATATCCTTATACTCCTTAACCTCACAACTTCATTAATTAATGCTTCTGATTGTGTGTGTGTGTTTGTGTACTGAGTTTCTTCTCTTTTTCCATCCTTTTCCATCTTTTCTTCTTCTTTCTGGAATAAAATCTGTGTTAAGGGAACTTGGAAGAACCCACACTTGCTTTATTTTCTGTAGAAAAGGGGAGAAAATGACAAAAAAAAGTCCTTCTGCAGTAATGTCAGGACTAATTCTAATATAATAAAAGGCTCAGTCTGTCTGTTTGTGTGTCTGTCTGTCCGTAACTCTTTTGGGCAACTGCATGCCCCAGCCACCCAAGCAGCAGGGCTCCCCCATGTCTCCCTGAGGCCAAAGTGGGGGAGGTTGTGTTGACAGTGTCTCCAGCTGCCCAGCCCTGTTGCCCCCAACAACAGCTGGCAGGGAGGGAGAGGTGGCGGAAAGGGATGGAGAGAGGTGGATGTGGGCCAGGTGGATGTGTAGTGGCAGGGAGGGACAGGCAGAGCAGGCCCAGGCCCAGAGTAGTGGTGGGGCATGGAGCAGGGCTGAAGGATGGGAGGGGTAGAGCGGGGCCAGACCCAAAGCAGTGGTGGGGGAAGGGTTGAAGTGCTTGACCTGGAGCGGTGGCCGGGGGGGGATGGAGTGGGCCTGGACCCAGAGCAGTGGGGGGCGGGGGGCGTGGAGCGGGGCCAGACCTGGAGCAGCAGAGGAAGAGGTAGAATGGGGCTGGACCTGGAGCAGCCAGGGGGTGGAGCAGGGATGGATGTGGAGCAGTGGAGGGAGCACATGGGGCCAGATATGGGGCTCCGTCCCCCCACATCATTGTTGATGGGCAATTTGCTAGTAATATATATAAATATATATTGTTATATAGAGTAAAATCTCTCTTACCCAGCATGAGTGGGAAATGGTGGGTGCCAGTAATGTAAAAATGCCAGTTACCTAAGGGAGGGGTTTTCGACACTGTTCCATTTCATTTAATTGAAAGTGTTTTGCTGTTTCAACGCATTTCAATGTTTTTCTCATAGACTATAATGGGGAATCATGAAAATCTCTAGAACCTTGTCATTTCTTGACTGTTTCAGATGAAAATTACAGGGACGGTAGCCCATTTTAAGGGCATGAAGCCTGCTAAGTTTCAAGGAGATAGGTGCAGGGGTTTCTGGGAAACTGCACCTTAAACTGTTCAAACAAAATTTGTGTCACTTGCCAGCAGCGGTAGCCTGCTGTCATCCTGTGTGCACATACAGGGGCCTGCACCCCCTGGGAGGAGTCCAGCACAGTCCCACAGCTCTCCCAGTGGGTGCGGGCCCCCAGATGTGTATGTAGGATGACAGTGGGCAGCTGCTGCCAGCTGGGGCCAGCAGCAGCACCAATCTTGCCAGCACTCGGTGCGGGCTGCACCAGGCACTGGGCCCAGCCAGTAACAGCTGCCTGCTGTCATCCCGTGCACAGATCCAGGGGCCCACACCCCTCCAGGAGGAGTCTGGCACATCCCCAAAGCCCTCCTGGGTGTCTGCACCCCCCTGGGAGGACTGTGGGGCTGTGCCAGACTCCTCCTGAGGGGCACAGGCCCCCAGATCTGCAGGCAGGGTTTCAGCAAGCTGCTGCTGCTGGCTGGGAAATAGCCCAGAGCCTTTGCCATCACCAGCTGGCAGTGGCAGCCTGCTGTCATCCTGCATCATCCAGGGTCCCGCACCCCCTGGGAAGAGCTGGGGGAAGCAATCAGAGAACTGGAGGAAAGATTGGGGAACTGGAGAATCCATCTGGGAACCTCAGGGATGTTCAGGGAAATGATTAGAGAGCTGGGGAATCAAACAAGGAACTAGATGTCAATATCGGAGCAGTCCATCCCCCCCGTCCCTCATCCTTAGTTTATGTTTAGCTGCAAGCAAGCCTGGCTTCAAAACTCAAAACGTTTCAAAACTTTTGAAACATTTTGAGTTGCCCTCATTTTGTTTCAAAGCTGTTTTGAAGCCTTTTGTTTCATTTCGGTTTCGCTGTTTGAAGCTCAAAACACATCGAAACAGCTTTGAAATGAAACACCCGGCAAAATTTCACACAGCCCTACTCTATATTAACTGGAGTGTTCTGGTTCTATTCTTTACCAGTCCAAAGACAACCATTCAGTTTTACAACTGCAGTCAGAATGAACATTTTTTTCTCTGCTATTAAACATACCTTCCTAATATTTGAAGGAATCGCTTTTTGGACCTGGAGGGCCAGTTCAGTCTCCCTATCCCATTCAGCCATTGGTCTCTTTGCCAACCTGCCATCAAAGGTAGCAGTTGGAAAAATTTGTTTTCACATTGGAATAGTTCAGCTATTAAGGGGCTCTGGTTAGACATGGGAGGAGATGAAAGCAGGCCACAATAGGCCTTATTTGGTTCCAATAAATGTCACTGTTTCAGGAGTGACTAATTTTCTCTATGATATATTCTGTCACCATTTTTAAATATTTCCTTCCAGTTTCAAGGAATGTGACCTTGTTATTGCATTGAGAAATAAGTTGGAGAATATGGTTTCTCTGGAGTCTCATTAAGGGCCCTTTAAACTATTTTGGTGGTACAAAATGATCTAAAGCCATATTTTTTTCCTAGTATTGTAGTAATTAGGGAATGGCCTGTTTAACCAGACTAGATTATTATAGTACAACCACTAGACAGAAAGCTACCTTATAACTTCTATTCTCTTTGCTTGGTGGGAATAGCTTGTGTTAATAGGTTTATACCAGTAGACTGTGTCCATTCTCATGACAGGATATATACCCTTTGAAAAATACTGCTATGAATTAAGCTTGAACTTTAATTTGAAGAGAAGCCTTGAAAGTCTATGAGAAAGCCCTTCTCTAGACCAAAGAGATTATATATATGCATACACATATTCTACAACTGTTCTAGTTCAACAGTATCTGTGCTTAGTTGGAATGACTAGAACCTGAAATTGAGTTTTTTGTGCATTTAGAAGTTATGAACTGTATAGAGAGAGAAGGCCAAATTAATTTTGTCTTTTCTACCTTTGCAGCTATGGAGTAAGGCAAAGTTCAGCTCTCAGATAAATATCAGCAAGGAAATAAAGGTTAAAGCTAAATACAATGGTGGGGGGAGGCTTTTTGACTGAGGTGGACTGTGTGCAGGCCGGGAGCGACCCGAGCACTTTTCCGTGCTGCACGCGGGCTGTGGCCAGCAGCCCGGGCACGCTGGATCAGAGAGGGAGGGCGACGAGCTGGAATTAGGCACAAACGCTTAGCGGTAGTTTTAAAGACTGTTTACTTACACTGAGATGGCAGTAGTGCAGGCTGGAAACTTGCTTGAGTTGCGGTTACAGACAGGAAAGAAGAGAGGCGGACAAGAGTTCTAAACTCGTGAACTCTAGCCCAATCCGGCTGAAGGCTCTAAACACGCGAGCCCGTTGTGTCAACTGAAGAAAGTACTTGTCCGAAAGAGCTCTGAATAAACTCACACGAAGTTTGCTAGGCTCCGTGGGTCCTTCTGCTCACTCATCTACACGAAGTTTGCTAGGCTTCGTGGGTCCGGTTCTTTTGCGCACAGGGAGGGATACTTCTAGGAATCTATTGGCGACGGGGAGAGGCTAGAGGCTGATCAGACCTCTGTTACCTGCTTGAAATGCACTGGGTCCATAAGGATCCGCAGCGCTTAGAGATCTTCACATAGCATGAAGTCTCCTCCTCCTCCCGGTGTTCGTGGAGTCCTCCAACTTGGGCGGAAACCACTCAAGCTTTTTATACGGCTAGCAAGCCAATCACTAGCCGCCACGTGTGAATAATTAGAACTGGCCAATAATGGGGCTCAAATTAGCATACAAATGGCAGGAACTCTTTTCAACCAGCATTTCTGTGCTGCAACAAAGAAATGCACCCTGCAAAGAAAGCTTCAAATTGGCGGGAAATTCTCCCTTGCACCGGGGTTCT
>NW_005841837.1:5123601-5173846 GCF_000455745.1 Alligator sinensis
CTGCTCCCCAGGTGTTAAGACTTGGATTCCTGACATGCTCAAGAGGAGTGGTGTGGAGCATACCCTTCTTGCCTTAATTGTAGGATCAATGCATGCAGAGTGTGAGAAGATGAGAAGGGGCTTATTCTTTTGGCAGTATAACTGAGCACTTTGCCTTCCCATTGTAGACATACCTTAAAAGATTACAAACTCAACTAGGATTTGGTCAGTGAAGTTTGATTTGTGCCCAGATTAGATCCAGTCTGAGCTTCTTGAAATGCAGACATTTGAAGAGGATCCATATCTGGGAATGGCCATGAATATTAATTGAAAGGGAAATATTTACAGGGATGTGCTTCTCTCCATCTTTTTTAGATTGGCTGTCTAGGGGCTAAGGAGATGGAAGAACAGCTATCATTGGCTAGCAGAATTTCAAGCTATGTTATTGGAAGCCCATAGCAAGAAGCAATGAAAAGTTTCAGAAGCTGGCAGGAAATGTTGAACTTGGAAGTAATGGTGTTTTTTTCAAGGTGTTTTATGTGGGACATGAATGGAATCATGCTGATTTAGTCAAGAGCATGTGGCATGTTGCTTGTTTAGATGGGACTTGATATATGCTTGCATGTCCTAGAGCTTTGGAGGACAGTTTATGAGTGGCACCACATTCCCATTTAAAACAAGGGTGTCAAACTCATCCTGTTTCCTGGGCAGAATCTGGACCATAAGGGTTTCTTCCTGGATGGATCTTGGAAGCTAACAGCTGTGGCAGAGTGGGCCTGGGGACAGCAGTTGGGGTAGGGGCAAAACAAGCAAGGGCTGCATCTGCACAGCCCTCACTTGCCCCTCTGTTACTGACAGCCATACCCATCACACAGGGACCTTCAATTCTGTGACAAGTTATACCCCACTAGCCCCACCCTGCAATTCCTGGGCTACTGGTGGTGCTGGATCAAGACCACAGGGTGTATGTTTGACAGCCCTGCATTAAAACCCTTGCTCCGGGAGAAAAATGTCCACACCTTTCCTTAAAACATGAGAAAGTTATAGGTTCTGGAAGTATGTTTTCAATCAATTTATTAACTACTTTTAATTACAGACTTGCAAAGCCAGGTAAGGTAGTCCTGGAGCAAGGCTGGCCATATGCCTTTCCTTTGCACAAACCTTGAGTCTTGTATTTTTTTCCGTCAACAATCAACACAATACTTAACCTCCTCCATTGGTTTAACTCGTATTGTACATGTGCAAGCCACACTACCATATTTACTTGATTCTAAGATGTGGGTTTTCCCCCATTTAACATGGCAGGGAAACTCCTCATCTTAGAATTGAATATGAGGGTTGTGGGGTCAGGCAACTGCTGTGATTTTGGCTCCGGCCCCTTCTTGGAGCACAGCTGCAGCCATCCCTCTTCCCTCATGACTTCTGTACCCTGCCACCTCTCCTCTGCAACCCCTTCCAGCTCTCTCCCCCTTCCATGCAGCCTCTGCTCCCCCGTGTGCTCCTCTTCTTCCCCCTCTCACGCTTGCTCCACAATGATAGGCTCTGTCCACAATGGGGCACTGAACCTGTCCCCAGCTCAGCCCCAAAGCAGGGGCATGTACCTTGCATGGCTGCTCTATGGCCTAAATTGGGGCCATGCTCAGTGCCTTAGGTTAGAATGGTGTCAGAGCCTACTGGTTCAGAGTGCAAGGGTTGGGGGGAAGGGGTTGAAATGGGGAGCAGAGGCTAGGGGGGAAGGGGAAGCATGGACTGGGGCAAGAGGGGAAGCGAAAGCTTGTGGGGCAGGAAAGAACCAGATATTTTTCTATGATAATGATTATGCCAATCAAAAGAGAAAATAGTCATATTTATCTTCCACGTGCATGCTGAGCATAGTGACCAGACACATTGTTTTCCTCTTACTTTGTTGGTTTCAAAAAGACCATGGCATAATGACCTGTTCAAAATAAAATATTATGTTCATATTGTTTCTTCTGAACCCATCTTCTCCCTCCACCAGCGATCCCCTCCATGATCATTCATGATCTTTGACTAATTTGACTTAGCCTTTTTGGCTTAATGAATTGTGTCAGCCAGTCACTTTGCCCATGACACTTTACTGTGTACAGGGAAGGCTTCAAGAGAGAAGGTCCCCTTTTAAACTTGGGTATCTAAGTGTAGAACCTTTCATAAATATATAGGAGACTGACACCCTCTCTTTTAAGATGGAGATAACAATGGCCCCCTTTCGTGAATAGTCCCAGTAGTTAGGGGACTTGCTGATCAGTTCCCTTTTCTTCTCTGCTGGAAGAAGGAGGAGCATGACTCAGTAGCTCTCTGCCAGAATGCTTTTTGGTGGAAGTGACCATGTGTGCTGAACTCTGTGTTCTCCAGGTCTTGTAAGTTTTCTCAGCACATGCTTCCCAGTTTAGTCATATCAGGGGATTTAGGTGCAGGGATGTCTACTTGGTGAATCTCAATAGCAGCATATAGACATTTTAACATTCAGCACAGCCAAGATGCCACCTGTGCTCAGTACCAAAGCTTTTAGCTGTCTAAGTCATGCTTTTTCTGTGCCTAAATTTCCAATCTGTAAAGTAGGGATAATAGCATTTCCTCCCCCAACAGGGAGACTGTGAGGATGATTGTTATAAAGATCTTGGATCAAATAGAAAGAATTGTAGTAGATCTCACTTTCTGTAGTAGATCTCACTTTCTACTGTGACAGCTGCCTTTGGAAACTCTGGTGGCTCAGCTTATTGGTGGAGCCAGACACCCAGGCAGACTGTATACCCAGGGCAGGAAGCCTTAGGAGACACTGCCTTAGGTTTGCCTTAGGGAGCCTTAGGAGACATTGCCTTCTGTTAGTTCTGAGAATTCCTCCTGTGCCCTTGTGTACTTCCTTGTTTACCATATAAATGGCCACCCATGGAAACTTTCTTTTCTGTATGACCACATCAAACACCAGGAATTATGTTGGCTTCCCAAAGAGCAAAGCTAAGATTTTCAAAGTTCCCTGAAGGATATAGATATCAACTTCCCATTGAAACAACTGCGTGGGAATTCAGTAAAAAAATCCTCCCAAATGGTTTTGAAAAACCTTGCCTAAATATCACTATTTTAGACACAGCCTGGGGAAAAAATACTGCAGTTTAAGTGAGCCATTTATTTGCTAGCCACATATTTAAGAGTTGAACTGGTTTATGAAAATTCATGTTCCCTTCCCCCTCCCCCAACCCTCCCTGCTCTAGTAGAGTAGATAATTTAATTTGCACTGTAAATACTTTGATGCATATTAGCACTTGCATCACTGATCACTCCCTAAGTTCCCTAGTCTTGAGGGAGAGGGACTGAGACTGATTCTAAATAAAATATGAAGCGTCTTGATTGGGCATTCAGAGAGAGCTATTTTTAAATAGTTGTGAACCTGGCAAGGGGAAATTCCAAACTTCTTCCACACTGGCCAGGAGAAACTCCATCAAAGTGTGTGGAGTAGAGAGAGGGATCACAGTATTAACCTTTAAAACCAGTCTCTCTTCATGCCAAGTCAAAGCAAGACCCTTCATATTTTACTAAGATTGGAACTTGATTGAAGACAACGTTTTACAATAGCAGGTTGGAATCTTAACCACCTCTCCAATCCTGGCCATGATAAATTAGTCCTAGGAAAAGTACACTTTGTACCTAGAGAGGTAGGTATAGGGGTAGCTGGAGATGTGAGGATATGCAAGGATGTATGTAGCCTTACCTTTTTTTCCACTACTGATACCCTCCAAGGGATTTGTCATGACTGGAGGTCATGTGTAGAGGAAGGAACAGCAGGGCTGCAGGTGTGGATGGGATTTGGTAGTCATGTTTCACTCCACTTTCTCATTGGGAATATGGGCAGGCTGGGAACACGGGGGCAGAAAGCTGCAGCATCCTTCTGGATACAGCAACCTGTGTTTCCCCATGCATATTGGAATTAGGCTGTACCTCCCTGAGATGCATTGGATCCAAAAGGAAAAGAAGCTTGAGAGAGTCCAGAGAAGACTCACTTATATGATTAGAGGCCTGAAGAGCAAGTCATATGAGGAAAGGCTGACAGATATGAGACTGTTCAGCCTAGAAAAGAGAAGACTTTGGGGGAGGTTTGGTGGCAGCTTACAAATATATCAGGGGAGAGCATCAGGGCCTCGGTGAACAACTATTCAGCAAAGCGCCCCAGGGTCAAATGAGGAACAACAGTCATAAACTCCTAGACGAAGGTTTCAGACTGGATATAAGGAAAAACTTCTTCACGGTTTGTGTGACTAGACCCTGGAATAGACTCCCAGTGGGGGTGGTGCAGCCACCTACCCTGGAGATCTTCAAAAGGAGACTGGATGCACACCTTGCTGGGGTAATTTGACCCAGCAGTCTTTCCTGCCCAGACCAGGGGGGCTGGATCCAATGGTCTCACAAGGTCCCTTCCAGCCCTACACTTCTGTGGATAGTTTCCATTGCCCTCTCTAGCCCTCTGTACCATCAGATAGTGGGATACACAGCAAAAGCCAGAATGGTAACAAGTGGCCCCTACTTAGCATTAGTGGCAGTGACTACAAAAACGGCAGAACAACAAAGAATATAGCCCATTGCCTCCCTGACCTCCACCTCCCCTACCACAGTCAATGCAGGTATTTGCTTCCAGCAAAAGATTGTGCACTATGAAGCATCATCTAGCTCTAACTGGGGGTAGTAGCATCCGTCAGACTGGGAGCTGCAGCCCCCTAAAGAATCAATAATCCTCTAATTTTCTCTCATTGATTTCTCAGTTCTTACGCATGTGTAGTTTGATCTTACTCTGGTCCACTCTATTCACTCTAGTATTTTAAATGCACATCAGAGATGTATTTTTAGAGATACAACAGAAGTCAATTTTGTACAGCTGCCTCATTTGTGAGGCTGCAGTGAAAGGTCTGTCAGAATTTCTGGTGTGATGGTCCCATTTCAGGGTTTTACAGGTCAGCCATTTTAAATTACATTCAGTGGAACTTACTGTACAACTCGGCAGTGGAGTCAGAGTGTTGTTTTGCACAAAATCCAGTAAGAAGCTTTCCCATTAAAGAACATCAAAACATTGATTTAGCAGTTTCAGATGATATTTCTGCTGCAATGAAAGCCTCAACTAAAAATGTAGTTTATTCTTGTTTTGAGTGACACACACATGCACACACACACACGCACGCACACGAATGTCCCTTGCCCTGGATTTACAGCGTGGGAAACTGATGTCTTCAATTTTTAAAATATCTTGTCGCAGAATGTAAATAGCCCATGTTGTAAACTGCTCAGTTAATTTGTTTCAACCTGAATCCTACAATATCAGAATAAGGGCTAAGAAGATACTGTACCATAGTCCTCTTGCTCATGAATTCTTGGGCCCTTAACTGACATGTTATCCAAAAGAACTTGGAGTTAGATGTATCCTTACTTGGAGTTAGATGTATCCTTACTGCTTGCTCTTCAGGCCTCTAAGTCCTTTCAAAGTGGTGGAACCAAGTTCAGGAGTCAAATGGAGCTCAGCTGGGTGTATGTGATCTTGTTTTGAACACCCACTAGGGATAAAGCCTTACTTTGGTGTTGAGTGGATACAACTTGATTGGGTCTCTGCCCTGTAATGCAGTCTTCTGTTTCCTATCTTTGCTCATGTGACCCTTTGTAAGACTGATCCAAGAACAGACTCAACAGATTGTGACAGTGTCAAATGGGCAAAGCTGCCATATTCCAACAGAAGCAGGCAAATAAAGTTTCCCTTCCCCACAAGGCTTCTCTTTCAAAGGATATCTATTTTTCCTGATTGCAAGCAATGCAATCCATTGTAATCCAATGTAACCCATGCCTTTGGAGCCCTAGTGAGACTCCTTACACATTCTGACACCATGCCCTCCTAACTTGCATATGTACCCTGCATGCAATATTTTTTCTCTGACAGGGAATGATCCATGATGCATGTATTAGATAGGGGCAGGGACTACTTTAGCAGCATATATGATGACATCTGGTTCCAAATACATTTATCTTTTATAAACCAGGGACTGTAACTAAGGTCAGGGCTTCATTTTGTTGTTATAGGCCACATCTACACATGCATTAATGTGCTTTTACTAATGCATACAGGCGACCCTCACCATTCGCAGGGGAAAAGTTCTGTAGATCCCCTGAATGGCAAAATCCACAAATAAGGCACTGTGTTCATGAACATTGTCTGTGTTCAGGACTGCAGTGCCCCTGATGGCTGGGGGGGCATGGCTGCTGGTGACGGTGGGAGCCCAGCGGTGGTAGTGGAAGCCTGGTGGCGGCAAGCGCAAAGCTCCCAAGGAGCTCCTGTAAGTATATTTAAGATGCAGGTTCAGCATTCATGAATATTTGAAACCACAAATGCCAAACCCACGAATAGCAAAGGTTTTCTGTATTAAATTTAGTGCCCCCTATATGAGGTACTAAATAAATGCGCATTAGGCTGCACTAATGCACAATAGTGCAAGCACGCACCTTTTTAGTGGTGCTTAATGCACACTAGCCTATTCTACTGCACATTATCATATTAGCATATTTTTATGCACCACTTTAATGCATAGAATAGGCTACAGTGCATTAAAGTACACATGTAAATTTGCCCACAGAAAGCAAAATGTCTTAAACTATACTGTGAATGCAGAGATAATAGAATTATGGCTTTATTCTTCATAATTGTACTTTATATATATTTTAAAACTATTACAGAATAAAAATGGGGAGATCTTCCTTCAGTTTTGGCCTTCTTGCTAGAATGAATTCCATGTAGAGGGAACTGCATGCTGCATGGGGTATAATTACTGGATTCTGAATCATAACTTTATGGATTCTGCACACTTAGAAGTATTAATTTCCAAGGAGTTCATCTGAAGATCAATTCCTCCAGCTGTGAATTCTGCATCCATTCTCATTTAGTAAGGCCCTTTTGTATGTTTGATGTTGAGGTGATTTTTCATGTGTTAGTCTTTGCAAATAAATTCAAAACACTTAAAATAAAACACTGTAGTCAGATGCTCAACAACTTTATAAATGGCTATTTAAAATGAGTGAGATGGAAATATTACTTTATGTTGCAAGAACAATGGAAATAAGAATCAGGTTCTCCATAGTCTTTGCTGTCTTCATGGTAATTGCATTGAGTATGTTTCTTTGATGTTTTATATAGAAGTTCAACACAACCTTTAATACATTCCTAGAACTGTGAATCATGAGCATAAAGGTTTCACACAAGAACAAAAATGGCATGAAAATAAAGTTCTGTAAACCTATATAACCCAGGGGATAAGATGAAAAATGTTTATCTCTAGACCTAGGAGAAAATATATATGCGCGCGCAACATGCACACACACACACTTTATTGAGGCATTTTCTGAAACAAACTTTAAAAAAAACCCCCAAAAAACAATGCTTACATTGCAAATTCAATGCAAAAGAGAACTTTGTATTTAAAGAATGGTCAAATGCCTTTCAGAAAATTACTATTTAGTGTTTGGCTTGAAGAAACCATGAAGTACTGTGTGAGATTTGGTTTCATGCTTTGATTTTCTTTTAAGAGAGCACTGCTCTAAAATAATAAGTTTTACGTAAAGTGTTTAAAGCCAAATTATGTAGAATATTAAACTGATTGCCTTTGTCTCCCTAATAACTTGAGTATGTGTTATGAATAAAGGACTGCATTACAAAAGTAGTATATGATATTAGAAAGATTTTTCTACTGTTTATTCTTTGAAAAGAAATGCAAAACATTTAGGGTAAAACCCTAAGTTAAAGTATCTCCTGCTCTCCCCTTTTGTTGAGGGACTTGTCTGGGATTAGGGATCTCTGTGTTCAGTTCCTAATTTCATGTACACAATCCATAGATTATGCGTATGATTCAAGGCAAATTACTTGGTTGTTTGGTTAGTCTGGTTCGTTGGTCTCTCTTTCTCTCTCTCTCTCTCCCTTCTGTGTGCGTGTGTATTATTATTATTTATGTTTTTGGCTTTGGGTTTTTTTGTTCATTTTTTCTTTTTATTTCTGATTTTTTAAAGGACAGCATGAAATAATTATTTTGCTTTATCAGTATTATTTTAAATGTTCCTCTTTGGGAATTTTTTTTTTTTAATTTGGCAAATTGAAAATTCAAAACAATTTTTTCAGGTTGATCAACATACGTTTGTTTCAATTAAATTTAAGGGTCTCATGTGGATTTTGAGCCTTTCACACTTTTAATTTATAAAATAAAGGATATTTTGAAACAAAATTAATTTAAAATTGAATTAAAATGTTTCCTCTAAAAATACTGAAACCAGCTATTATCCGTGTTTCATATTTTATCTATAAATGAATAATTTGACAAAATAGGATGGAATTTGCAAAATGCTTGTATCATGTTTTCTACATTGTATGCACTGGGAAAAACTTTTAGGGCAAAAGCCTTTTTGCCCAGCTTTATTCATTGTCATTTACATCCTCTGTTTAGACTCTCGAGCCACATCCAAATCTGCAATGGCATGCTTCTGAAGTGGCACAAATTTGTGCTGCTACTTTGTGCTACAGTGCATGCCCCTGCACAAGTGGTTTGTGGCAGGATACTGCGTCCTGCTTTGGACAAATTTTCAGCTCCCAGCCTGCTGAAGCAGCTGGGGCACAAATGGAGGAGTGGAGATGCTCTGGCTGGCAGCCTTCGTGGAGGACCAAGCCTCTGCTGGTTCCAGTGCATACTGTTGTAGCGTGTGCTGGACTACTTTTTTTCTCCTGTTTTTTGTTTGTTTCTTTGTTTGTTTTGTTTTGTTTTTTGCTACCTGGAAATCCTGGTAGAGAATTTTGCCCCTATGCACCAAATTTGCAGTGTGGGTCACATTTTAATCTTCCACACATGCGGTTTATGGCGCCACAAACTGCATGTGCCTGCACGTGTGTACGCAGCCTTAAGACATCAGGAAGGGACTCGAATTATGAGAGCTTAACACATTAGAACCCTGACATTCATTGGGACAGCAAGAAAATCAATGGTCCTCTTGAGCCCAGCAAGCCATAAGGGTAGGTTGACTGAAGCACGCCAATAGCCCACAAGGGCAGGACCTGGCTAGCATCACATCCAACCACCAAGGACTCCCAACCTGATAGACCAGGCACCCATTTACAAGTGGATTAACTTGAGGGGGTGGGATTTAACATAATCCCATAGTACAGCATGAATGCCTACCTTTGGAGTTCTTCTAAGACTCCTTAAATTCTCTTATTTTGTGAACTGCAAAACTCTAGAACTCTTGGTTCAGAGATGATACCTTTTATTAGATCAACTAAGCAATTGCAAAACAAAAAAATATATATTTTTCTGCAGGCTTTCTTGCTCATATGCCCTTCCTGAGGCTCAGGGAAAATTAAATATGGTAAGAAGTCCCCATAGGTACAAAATAAACTTCATTTTTGCACAGAGGAAGCTGAAGGTGGATGTCTGTTTATCTGGGTTCATGAGAGTGTCTTATTTTGTGAGGCATTCTCTTGAAGGGACTTCCATAGAACAACTCACAATGTAAAGAACCCTGGTTTGCAAATGTTGCATATAGTAAGTAACACATGACATACGACAAGAGAATATTTTGCATAACAGCAATTACATTTGAAATCTTTGTGTATTCATATACATTCTTGGAAGATATCAAGTACCCTCAGTTCTTCACTGAGTCCAATGGACTCAACAACTTTCAAAAACAGGTTTCTTAGATTATTTTTGGGATGGTCTCCTGTATTTTTCCTGTTAACTGAGAAAGATGCATATATATCAGGAGCAACTTTTCCCAGTCAAACTAACTTACTCAGAATTATTTCAGAGAACTTTTTAACATATATTTGCCTTGTGAATTAGTTTTGGATACTGTTTGATAGGAAGAAAATCATATATAACATACAGCTCAAAAATAACTGATTTTTACTGGCACTAGTAAAATGTTTTGAAGTATAATTCTAAAGGACCAAATGACAGTGTAAAAGGAAATCATCTTATTTAACAGATCTTTTTCTTGCATATTTCCAGAAGCAGATCATCATGATGATGCCTAAATGGTCTTACAGAGACTGAGGTCCTGTTGCATTAAGTGCTGCATACGTTAGAAGAGTCCTTTCTCTGAAAGGTTTAGAGAGTATGAGAAGAGAAACAAAGATGCTTAGGATTGAAGTGACTTTTCCAAGCTCAAACAGTCAGTGAGTGGTAAAACTGACAGGCCTGCTGACTGCACTTGCAAAACTACATTTTCACATTTTGTTAGGCTTTCAGAACCAGCAAAAGGTATGGAAGAATCAGCTGGATTCTACATATGACTTAGCTTCAAATGAATGGTTGACTATTTCAAATGCAAGTCAAACTATAGGTTCTCCCTTCATTCCTCCATTTTGTTTTTTTTCCAGCAGAGTTCTGCATAGGCTAGTTGGTGCATAATTTGGAGTTGACATAAGTGTAACTGGAATATCATTTGGGCTGCAGAAATTTTATATCTGGTGATGCTGCAGAAGCAGGAAAGAAACCAACAGCTTGGCTTACAAAATCAGGTTGTGCTTACAGGGCTGGTAATTAGAAAAAAGGAGCATCTTTAGACTCTAAGGGTGTTTGTACCTGGGATAGAGGTTTAATCCCCAAGATGTTATTCTGTGCCCCCTAAATGGAAATGGTGGGGCATAGAGTAAAACCCTGAGGACAAAACCATTTCACTTTTTCCATCCTGTTACAGCATGGGACCTGATCCTTTTTTTTGGTCAGCGCCAGAGCCTGCCCGTGGCTGGGGGTGGGGGGCGAGCTGCTAGTGAGCTATTGAGCCTCTGAGTAGCTGGGGGAGGCCTGGTCTTTCCCTCCATGGTGGCAGCACCCCCGCCTCACCCAGTGCTGCCTGGGAGGGCTGCTAGTGGGCCAGATGTTGCCCCATTTTGGAGGCAGCACCTGGCCTGATCCAACTGTTTCCCAAACCCACCAGGGGAGCAGCACCCAGCAGACTTCCAGTGGATGGTCTTGGAGAACAGTTGGATTGGGCTGGGTGCTGCCTCTGAGTTGGGGCAGCATGTGGCCCACTAGCAACTCACCCAGCTGATCCTGGAGGGGCATCACCAATGTGGAGAGAAGGACTGGGGCCCCCCACAGCTCAGGGGCCACTTGGCCCACCAGCAGCTCATCTCCCAGCCTTGGTGGGGAGGGGGGTGGGGAGCAGGGAGGCTCCACAACAGCAAGGATTGGGCCCCTCACTACTTATGCCTGAAAGTAGGGTCCTGTGACTAGCAGGATAGCTGGAGCTACCTGGGAATGGGCTGGCTTGCCCTGAGGCAGCGAAGAAAGGTGGCAGGAGGGTTGCTGGGTGTGCTGGTGGCTGGAGAAATCAGTGGGGATGGTGCACAGGGTGTTGGAAACCTCGGTGGGCTCAGGGAAGTGTTGGATGGGCAGCACCCATCCAGCTAGCAGACCATCCAGGCTTCCAGCGCCCTGTGCACCATCCCCACCACCTTCTCCAGCTGCCAGCACATCCAGCCACCCTCCTGCCACCACCCTGCACTTCCCATAGGGGAAACCAGCCCATTCTCAGGTGGCCCTAGCCATCCTGCCAGATGCAGGACGCTGCTTGGAAACCGAAGTGGCGAAGGGCCTGATCCTCTTTTTTCTGAGGAGCCTGCCTGCCTTTCTTGTGTCCAGTAGGTGAGCTGACAGCTGCATCATTGCAATTTGCAGCATTGCAAGGTAAACTACCTCTGGATGTACTTTAGTTTGCAATGATGCAAAGTCATTTACAATGCCCAAAAGTCTTGCATATGTACACTAGCCATTACGCTACACAAAGTGACATTTTCATCACGTGTACATGTTGATGGTCACATATACAAGCACCCTAAGAAGATTTTCTCAAGTCTGTAAGCACCGTTCAGATTCTGTCTCCTTATTCTCTATCAACCACTAAGGTCTCCACCTTTGGATTTCTTTGTGGGTACAGAGATCACCATCCAGAAGCCACTGGGACACAGAAGGGAACACCTTTCTTTTTTTTTTCTTTTCTATTTTTTTTATTAAGCAATTACTGCTTCAGAGTGGTAGTTCATCAAGTACAGTAAGTCTATGACTATTGATGTGAAGTGTGGGCTTTTTACTGCAGTTAAAAAGAAGCATTCTATTTTCCCTCTTTGTGTGCAAGTACGTGTGTGTGTGTGATATAGTAATCTTTGTTGGTGATGATTATTTCTTGAAGAAACAGACCACTAGAAGTATCAGTACACTGTAAATTATTAAAAATATATATAGGCCCAGACTAGAATCCTTGGTGTAAAATCAGTTTGAGGAACTACAGAATCATACCACATGGAACAAAGCTGATTTGCACCAGATAAGGACTCCGTTGATATCTTTTTGTCTGTAGAGAAGGTTTTCTGCAATATAAGTCTTTGCCAAATGTTGAGGTAATTTTATACGAGCAATCAATACCAAGAGGAAAGACAGGCATTTCTACCCATTTTCCCTGATATAAATATAGCTGCTGGGGGCATCATGTGAGAGAGAGGTTCCTTTCTGCTTCTCCAAGAATTGCAGTGCCCTCTGGACTTCAGCTTTTTACTCTTGAAGTTTTAGTCTCTGAATTTTATTTTGGTAGGGTTGAATTTTCCTTTCCACTTTGTTAATACTTTTTCTGTTGCAGAATATCCTTTCATTTTGTAAACACCCTGGAAATTGAATTAAGATTCTTTGTATTGCAGACATTGTTAATTTTTTTAACAGTCCTATCCATAATGTACTTTAAATATGTGTAAAGACCACAAAATCTAATAACATCTGTTTTTGAATTCTATTACATTTTTATAGAACAATTGAAATAGATTTTTCCAAAGGCATTAGCTGAATCAAAGTCTGTTCTTCACTACGGCAACTAATTTGTTTGATATATTTGTTCTAGCATATGGTCCTTTGCTTTGTATCCTACAGCATGACTGGGAGATCAGAGCAATATGGGGATACTGGCACTGTGCCAATTTCAAGATTCCTAAGGTGTTTGGAAGCCACTGGGTTTTTTTGCTGTGCTCTGAATTTCAAATAAGTGAATGCCAATACTAACCCTGTGCTTTTTCACATAATTCCTCTGCCAGATAACACAAGTAAAGGTTAAACACAGAGCACTTCAAAGGAAAAGCATTAAACATTTATCAACCTTGTCGTTTGGCATCATCAATCTTTTATGAAGTCTCAAACTAATAAGGTTCCAGCCATTGAAAATATGCACTATGGGCATTTGCACTTAATTTTCTAATTAAATGTGGGACACAGTAGCCAGTAAAACTGCTTTTAAAAGGGTGACACCATCTACAATGCCATACCCTGCAAATCAGGGAGAGAAATGTCAAAGTGTTTATTGAGAGATGTAAGCCTTTATCTTTCATTGTGGGATGCACTGACTTCAAGAGGAATAATTCAGAGTTTGCACCAGGAGGATTTCAAACCAAGGAGTAGAGAGAATAATGAGTTAGCAATAGGTTACTAAGATTTTAATCTATAGTTGCTGGGTCTAATCAGCCTATGAACAGATTCTGCCATCCTTGTTCACATATCTTATCTTTCTTTATGCATATGTTCCAGTGGAATTGTGGAAATAAGGATTGTTTGAATTAGGAAATGCTGCAAGACCTCCTACTATGCTAACCATACTATGCTAATAGTTCTTTAAAGTCCCTAAGATTTTCTGTCAGTGATTTCTTAGTGTATTTTTATAGTACCATTTCCCATACCTCATAAACAGTCTTAGCCAGGGGCAATTATATAGCCTAAGAGGAGAGGTCAAGGACTGAATGCATTGCAGAGACTGAACTACCTTACATGCTCCCTCCAAAGGTTGTGTATTGGATGGAGGGTTGGAAGACAAACACTGCCTACTACAGCTGTATAAATTCTGTTATTCATAGCATTTTATGCTGCCTTACAACACAAACTGTGTGCCGGTTTCTGAATTTGTTTTCAGTGGCTAGGTTAGAGTAATGCCAGGAAGTCACTGAAAATGTAAAGGTATGAAGCTAGTGTAAAACAGATCAGAACTAAGCCCTGAGTGTTGATCTCCATTGATTTGTAGGAGACGATGTTGTGCATTGTAAATTTCCTCTATGTAATCCTAGAATCATAGAAAATTAGGGTTGGAAGGCACTTCAGAAGGCCATCTAGTCCAGTCGTCTCCAACCTTTCTAAGTAGGAGATCACCTCTGGCATTTAAAAACAACCCAAGATCTACTGTGCACCGCCGCCACCCCCTCTCCCACCTCTGCCCAACAGGTAAGTCTGTGAGGAGGGAAGGGAGAGCAGATCAAGGCAGAGGGCAAAAAAATCATTTGGTGGCCCCCCGGCTGGGACCCCACTCAACTTACCCCTGCTCTTGTCTCTGTGGCACAGTCCCTCACTGCGGGGGCATCGATCTAGCCCTTGCCCCTTCCCTCCCCCACGGACTGACCTGCTGGGCTGGGGCATGTGCATGAATGCACATGGGCACTCGGCCCTCACCCCAGCCTCAGATTAACTCCAAGAGGCTCCGAGATCTACTGATGGATCAAGATCCACTGGTTGGTGATCACTGATCTAGTCCAACTCCCTGCTTAAACAAAGCAAGACCATCCCCAACTAGATCATTCCAGACAGGGCTTTGTCTAGCTGGGCCTTAAGGACCTCCAAGGACAGAGATCCCACCACCTCTCTGGGTAACTTTTTCCAGTGCTTTACTACTTTCCTTGTGAGAGTTTTTCCTAATGTCTAGCCTAAACTTCCCTTTCTGCAACTTGAGACTGTTACTCTTTGTTCTGTCATCTGCCACAACTAAGAACAGTCCAGCTCCATCCTCTTTGGAACTCCCTTCAGGGAGTTGAAGGCTGCTCTCAGTCTTCTCTTCTCCTGACTAACTAATCCCTATTCTCTCAGCCTCTCCTCAGAAGTCCTGTATCCCAGCCTGCTGACCATTTTCATTGCCTTCTGCTGGACTTTCCAATTTGTTCACATCCTGTCTGCAGTGGGGTGGGGGCTAATTCACAGTTAGTTCAGATGTTCCTTGACTAGTGACCAGAGCTGCGTGGATTTTTTTGGCAGATTTATTGATTTCCGGGGGGGAGATGTGGCTGAAGCTATTCAAAGATTCAGGTTGAAGTTAGTGATAAGAATGGGGGGAGGAGTTTGCTTAAGTTTTCTTAAATGAAGCATTTTGCTATTTGATATTTCAGGGTAGATTCACAAGCAGCTATAGGTCCCATTGACTAGATTGAGGACATGATGCTGTTTGTCATTTTCATCTTCCATCTCAGCAATTAAAATACTCACCTAGGCTGTAGGAGACTCAGGTTCAAATCCCCTCTCTGTCTGACTCAGAGCAGAAACTTGAATGGGGGTTATCCCCTTTTATTCAAATGTCTTATTTTGAGACAGGGCAGTCAAGATCTAAGCAAGTTGGATCAGGGTGCCTTATTATCCAGGGGTTAGAGTGCTCTCCTGGCATGTGAGATGCCTAAGCTAAAAGTCCCTCCTCTAAACCAGGCAGAGAGAAGAATCTGAGTGCCTTAACCACTAGGCTACATGCAAGACAGGATACCGCCTCCTCAGTATTGTGAATTCAGTCCCAAGTCCCTTTGTTGAATCTAGTTCGTCATTTCCTAATCTCATTGTATGAAAAATGATGAAAATTCCCCAAGTTGGAATAAAATTGAACAACATATTGTTTGTAGCAAAGCATTTTTTTTTTATACTTCTCTCCAAAAAAATTGTTTTGGGCCAAGTAAGCTCAATGCATGAATCTATAGATGTATTTATTTCTTTTCAGTTGAGCTACTGAGCCCAAAAATCTATTATTCACCCCACTGTATTTGTGACACATCTTAATATTTTCTAAGAGTTGAAGACACATAAATTTCCTATCCAAAATATCCTGTGCTAGGCCAGTGAAATAACCATAGGCTTTAAAACTACATTAACCATATTTTCTTTTTATTTACTTGCTTACATTTCCCATATTGGTGATCTTTTATGAATTTAATTTCAGGTATGTAAGTCCAGTCTTGCTTCCAGGCAAGTCAATGAAAAGAGTCCTAGTGACATAACCAATTACTGAATCTAGTTGTTTGTGGAAGTAGCAACTATGTCCCTTTGATCCCTTGAGATTTCTAGTAAACATGAAATATTCTTCTGCCCAGTTGAAAAAGTAACATATAACATGTGCCCATTAAAAAAATAAGATATAAGATTCAATAAACCTTCATCTACCATGCAAGAGCATAATGCAATATTAGAAGTTTGATTCTCCACTGCCCTGAATATTGCAAAGTCATTTATGCCAGGACAAAGTCAATGAAGTGTAGTTACTTTTAATTTAAACAACATTCATACTTCCTTTCACTGGTATGTATAAGTAAGATACTGGAGAGCTGAGAATTAGAGCTATGAAGCTGAAACTTCACTTTACCCCAAACCAAAAAAAAAATTCTACATTTCACAAGAAAAGAAAAGGAAAGAAAAGAAAAGAAAAGAAAAGGATTTTTCCGATCCCTTCAAACCATAGTGCAAATTCTGATAGAACTGGCAATGTTTTCTGTTACTGAATAATTATGTAACAAACCACTTTCTTTTGAAGCTTTTTTCAGATGGCTTGTGACATTTGACTTCAGTCAGGCAATCCTAAAGTTACATTACATTACATCGTGATGTAATGGAACTAGAATATTCTTAACAGAGGATTATATTATTGATGCTTTATGCCTTTTCATCTTTGAAGAGGCAGCATGGTTGTTGCATACCAGCTGAAGCCAGACAAATTGAAAGGGATACTGGACTTTTTTTTTTTTTTTAAAGAAAGAAAGTATTCGCTACTCAAGGTGATAATCCAATCTGAAAAAAGTTTTTGATCATCCATTATCATACAACAGAAGATAGGCATACATACATTCAACTAGCTGAGCTAAATGATCCATGCTGCTGTTTGGTCTTCCCTGAAGAATCTTGTTAGCACCTGATATTTTGTCAGATGTGAGGGCAGCAGGCTAGACAAACTGGTATCAGCTGGCCCTAGTTACCTGCGTTGGCCTGGTTGCCAGTGGTCTAATTCCCCACATCTGTCCCCAGTTGGCTCCTGAGTGTGGCACTCTTAAGCAGCAGCCCTTTCAGTGCACAGCAGGTTACTCAACCAGATGGATACTTTCTTCCTGTCTAGCCCTGAGCATCTGATTCTCTGTTCCAGATTTCCTTGGTCATGCCTATTTTATTCTTGGATTTCTGTGCTCTGCTTCTTGCTTCCTGGCCCTTGACTCTTTGCTCTTCTAGAGTACTGCCCTATTAAAGCCTATTCTTGGTGCCTGACTTAGCTCCAAACCACCTAGCAAGTGATGCCAGTTTAAAATCCCTTCCATGTCTGCCCCTGCCCCTACTACACACACCCTTGCCATGGTCGGCTCCTGATCCCTTGACTCTTTGTTCTAGTTTGGATCCTTACTTCTGTGTTTTTTCTGTTCCAGATCCCTGGGCTGTGACAAACTGCTTCCCCCATCCCTGTCCCAGAATCAGGCCATTACCACCCATATCCATCATATCCCTGGCAATTTGCTTCCCATAAAATTTGAGGCCAAGCTTCCAATTACTTTTTTTGTGTTTTATTTATTTATATAGGTCTGCTTGATCACAAACTATTTATTTATATATTTTTATTTAATTATATGTAAATAATATATATAACTGTGTATATGTGTGTGTTTGTATGTATGTATGTATATATGTATTTATGTGTGTTTGCTTATATGTGTGTATGAAAGCTGAATCTTTGGAAGATCTTTGGAATCTTTCCAAAAGTATTTGGAAGTTTGGCTTTAAATCTTGTACAATAAAATTTGGCCTCAAGTAATATATAAAGAATAAGCTGTTTCTGTTTCAGTGTTGCTTAATGTTCAGCACTTAGATTTCAGGCCCCACCATGGATACTTAACTTACCATGGACAGCTTAAACAGTGCAGTTGATGTGGCCTGGAAGGGCATCTGGCTGCCTTTTTCAACCTTACAGTTTGTTACAGATGAGGCAGAAATGGGCATCGAGCAGATGTGTGTAAGGAGAAATTGCAATGTGATCTTTGCAGGGAGCTGGGACATATTCACAAACAGCGTCCAGACTCCTATGCAAATCATGCCAGGGAACCAGCAAAAGAGGAAGGGGAAAGCGAGGTGGAGAAGGAGACCAGAGACAGCAGGTCTGAGATAGACACTTTTACTGTGGAAGAAACACCAGAGGAGAAACATTGGCAGAACTCTGTTGTTGAGGCAGTGAAGCTGCTAACTGAGTCGCAAGGGGGTGCCCAGACAGAGGAGGACTTACAGAACGCTGAAGACAATGACACTGGGGCAGTGGGAGAAGTTGTAACGGGGATGCATGAAGAGGAGGGAGAAATATCTGAGATATTTGAGGGTAGGAGGGGAAGAGATGTGGAGGGACAGTAAATGGAATGGGATACAGCTGGCGAGACAGGGAAAGAAATCGGTTTGAGGAAATTAAATAAATCCTGAAGTGGGAAACCAAAGCAAAAGAAAACAGGACTGGAGGAAGAAGGGCAGGAATTGCCTTAGGAAGGAGGGGCAGAGAGGAAAGACGGAGAATCAGTGGGGATTACTGAAAGCAGTCATGGGAAAAAAGAAGCGGGAGCCAGGGAGGTTGGGGCAGAATTATCACCATCCGGCTCAAAAAAGCTTTTAAAAAAGGCTACAGGAATGTAAAAAGGGGGAGGAGAGATGAACAGTGGAACAGACTATATATGATTGGGAGTGTTGTTTTTTTTTTCATAGCTGTAATGGCTGTTACAATTGCCTCCCTGAATGTGAGAAGTCTGCATTGATGACAGTGGTGAGAGAGAATGCGGGAAACTTTACGGGGGGTGGACGCACAGGTAGTAGGACTATAAGAGTATGGGTTGCCCTTGGAAATGCATTATAGTAACCTGGAAGAGAGGTTGGGGGAAGGACTGAGGTGGTGGGGAGGGACTAATGGAAACAAGGCTTCAGGGTTGGGTTTGCTGGGGTGGAGGGATGCGGTGTTAATTAAGAAAGTGCACATACTATTTGAAGGGTGAATGCAGAAAGCCCTCTTAGAGGTAGAGGACTTTGAGGTGGTGTTTAACGTATATGCACTGGCAGACAATGCCAAACAGTTGCAGTTTTTCAAACAAATCAGAATGTGTATCAGGGAGCGAAAGCCGCAGATACTGATTGGAGATTGTAATTGCATTCTTGAGGAGAATGGGAGAAGAGGGGTGGGTCAGGGATGAGAGTTAGACAGCACTGGGAAATGGTTACAGGACTGGATTAAGAATGAGGGGTTAAGGGATGTTTGGGAAGGGGAGGGGATATTCACAAGGGTGGACCCAGGTGGGAGGGGGCAATCAAGGATAAATTTTATTTTCATTTTGGAGGGATTGGAGATCAGGAAGAAGTGGATGCTTGATGTGGGCTTATCTGATCATCAGATGCTGTGGGTAGAGGTGGGTATAGGGAATGATGTAAGAATAGGGAAAGGAGCCTGGAAGATGAATGTTTCCTTCCTTGAGGATGAGAAAGAGTGCCAAACCTTCCAAAGGGCATACAAGCAGTGGGAAACCTTACAGCAGTATTTTTTCAATGAGGTGGTAGTGGCGGGAGGAAATCAAGGGCAGAGTGAGGAAATGGTTTGATGTGGTGGGGAGTAGGAGGGCATGGGAGAAGAAAAGGAAATTGCAGTGACTGCAAGGGGAGGTTCAAATTTTGACAGCATGACTGGGATGGGAAGAGGAGGTGAAAAGGGAATGGGAAGAGGTGAAGGAGGGGGTAGAAAATTGGTTTCATGAGCAGATCAAAGAACAGATGTTTTTGACAAAGCAAGAGTGGGTTGAAGATGGGGAGGAGTAGGAGAGGTATTTTTCTTTGTGGGTCCAAAGGATGAAGCAGGAGATGAGAAGGGTACAGACGGAAGGGGGGGATGGGGGAGGACTCGGGAGAGAGGGGTGCGAGAAGTACTGCGAGAGGTGACAAGATATTATGAGGGTCTCTTTGAAAGGAAAGAGAGGAAGCAGGAAAAATTGGAAGAATTGGGGGAGGGTTGGAAGTGAGGGTAAGGGAGGAAGATAGGGAGGGAATGATAAGGGAGCTAATGGAAAGGGAGATGTGGGAGGTATTGAAGATGATGCCAAAGAATAAAATACCTGGGAACAATGTGATACCAGTGTAATTTTATTTGAAGTTCTGGGATCTAGTGAAGGGGGGTTTGTTGGCATTCTTTAGGGTAATTATGGACCAGGGACAAGTAGGGGAGGAGTTTGCACAGGGAGTGGTGGTTTTAATTTATAAGAAAGGGGGACAAGATCACATGAAAAACTGGAGACTGATCACATTATTAAACATGGATTTGCCAAGATATTAGTGGCACAGGTGGTAGTAGGGGAGCAAATGTGTGTGGTGGTAGGGAGGAGGGCAGTGCAGACTCACTGGGTAATCAGAGACACACTAGCATACATCTGGAAGTGCAAGTGGCACACAATAGTAGTGAAGTTAGATCTGCAGAAAGCTTATGACAGTATTGGGCACGCCTTTTTGTTTAGGGTATAAGGAGGAAATGGGTCTGCCAGGGAAATTACTAGGGTGGTCAAGGGCAATGTATGGGAGGATGATGAGCAGGGTTATAGTGCAAGGTTACTTGTGGGAGGTTTTTGGCGTAGATTTGGGGGTGAGACAAGGGTGTCTGCTGTCGCCAGGATTCTTGGTGTGTGCCATTGAGCTCCTGGCCCAGCAAATTAGGGAGGAAAGGGTGATTAATGGGGTGAGGGTGCTGGGAGGTGGTGAAGTAAACAGTTTATACTACATGGATGATGTGATGGGGGTGGTGAGGGATGAGGTGTCACTGGGGATAATGATGGACCACGCACAGGAATTTGGTGAGGTATCAGGAGCAAGGATTAATGTTGGGAAAAGTGGTTTTGACAGTGGGGAATTGGGGGAATTCAGGGAAATTTGGGTTGCAGGTGGAGAGGGAGAGACTAAAGATATTGGGGGTATGGCAGAATGCCATCTCTGTCTCTCCCCAAATTCTGCTATCAGGCTGATGACCAATCTGATAATTTGGTTACCACGGTCACTGCAGAGGGCAGACACCCCTGGCCCCATCAACTTCAGGTAACCTGAGCTGGATACCTTCCTGAGGGAAGGGGAAACTTGCTCTCTCTACCTACATGACTGGCCTCACACACCTGGCTGGGGGCTTAAACTCCCTATTGTTCTAAGCAAGTTCATCAAGACTGGGATGGGGCTAGAGACCCTGCCAGTCTACCCAGCAACCAGGGATGCATTTCAAATTGTTTGGCTGGCAGCCAACGACTGCTGGCCTTCATTGGATCAGGTAAATGAGGTCATAAGTTCTATATAAGTTAAGGACTGCCCAGGGGGAGGGGCAGCAGCCATGATGAGAACTCTCAGAGAAGCTAGACCATCTGAAACTCACTCTCTCTCTTGAAACTCATGTTCAATGAACAGTTTGCCTCCAGAGGGAATCTCCACCTGCTTCTGGATGCCTGGCACCTCGCCTCTGGCTGACCCCCTTCCTGGAGCATATCTGCATCCCTGGATGGTGGCAGCTGTATCCCAGGCTATCCCGCCTCCAGAGGGAATCTCCATCTGCCTCTGGATGATACTTGTGAGTAAGCTGTTTGAGATCTAACTAGATATATAGCTTGCATTAACTCAGATGAGTGATCAAAGACTACCATGACACTGTTTGCTCTAAGGTATTTCTCTGATATTGCTCTACCCTGTACCCTATTCCAAACCTACTCCTTGTAACCAATGAAGTTTTCCACTGTACCTAACATGGAAGACTTAATGGGAGAGGGTCTAGATTATGCCTTGGGGTCCCCTTGATTTGGCTGATTAAGGGAGACCACCATTTGTGCTTCAGACTGAGGGAAGCACACCAAGTTCTTGCTGTGGGTCAAGTGCACTCAAGGACTACTAGGCCTGTGTTTCCCAGGGGGCGGGGCCAAGATCAGTCTAGACCCTGAGTGGTGGCGGCATTACCCCTAGGCTTGCAGGTGTGCTCCGGGAAGGGGTTTGGCTGGATGTGAGCTGCCCCCAGGGAGGCACTCAGAGCATGGAAGGTAGTCAGGCGCAGTGAGGTGGGTGGCTCAGCACAGGAGCACCCCCTAATGGCTCAGCACATGTTAAGTTTGGGATGTTCGATCCGGTAAAAATGGCTGCTCAGTGCAACTTGGTGATTCTTCACTTGAATCCTCCCCTACACAGATTAATTGCAGAACAGTACAGATGTTCCTACGATCCAATCTACAATTGTGCAGTTCACTTTAAGTCATGTGATTGTAGATAAGGTGCTGGCTTTACAAATTTTACCCAGTACTGGGACCCTGATCTAAGGTAAATTGGTGAGAGGAGGAGCAGGTGGGGTTGGAGGGCTTGTGGGTCCGTTTGGGGGTTAGCAGGGTCTGGCAGGGCAGATGGTGGGATCGGAGAGCCAGTGGATCCTTGGGTTAGATTTAGGGAGTTGAGAGGTTTTGGTGGTATTGGAGACACTATCCAGTCCTTCCACCCTCCCCCCTGGGCCCCACCAATCCCCCACCCCAATCCTGCCCACCCATTCTCCTTCACCAATTTACTTAGAATGGGCTCCTGGCACCAGAAAACATCTATAATACTGGAATTATGGCAGTTGGTGGGATCAGCAGGGGGGGAGCACAGACACAGGGCTGGGGAAAGTGGCTGGACTTTCCCAGACATGGGTCTGTGCTGCAAACGTGTACAGATGTTTGGTAGATCAGTTGTAACCCATGCCTGATCTAACTTAGTTCATCTTTCAGGTGAACTAAGTTAGATTAGACCAGCCATTTTTGCCCATTCTAATCTTCAAGGAATGTTTGTACAGTTTGGTATTTAAATTCATTTAATTAGAGATCTAAGTATAAGGTCTGCATATAGGTAAATTAAATTAGAGCAGGCAACCATTTTTTCCCCCTTATCTAACCTCCCTAACTCCTAAATCTACTGTCTGTATGTACCCTAAGAAGATTTATGCAGAGGTTTGACTCTATCATGCTGCTGCACGAATTCACAGCAAGACTGGGGCTAAAAGGTAATGGAGTTCTTTATTTTTGAGTATTGTTATGCCAGTTGTACTATTCACACATTATGGCTTTTGCTATTGGGAAGAAAGTCTCCCTCAGAAATGCTGTCAAAAACAATCTATTTTTATGATAGTCAATGGAAATGACAAAAAAGATCTTCAGGTATTTGCAATAAAATGCAGTATAGCTCAACTAAAATGTGTTTGATCTCAAGCATCAATAATCACTTAGCAAAAACATGTGTAGAGAGATGGGAGAAAAGCTTAAGAAAAGATGCTTAAGAAAAGACTGATGTACAAAAGACCCTTTGATTTTAAATTATGCCAATACAAGTTTTGCCATGAACAGCTCATTTAAAATCCTGTCACTATTAAATCTTAATGCATGCTGGGAATTCGACACCCCCTGTCCCGTAATGTTACTCTTACTCATGTGAGTAATCCCATTGAATGAATTAAATTATAGTTTGAGCAAGAAATATTTGCATGACTAACGGCATGCCACATTCAGGTCAGGCTTAGTGAAACCACACTTTACCATTAAAGCTACAGGGATAAAGTGTGTTTAAAAAATAATTTCAGTTAGTACACTTTTGTTTGCATTTCAAAGGTTATGAGTAAGGAAATCTGCCTCTGCTGCAAATTACATGTATCACTCTTTCTGTTCAAGTGACAAAATTGTATTCCAAAGACTCTTTCCAAGGCTTGTAGTAGAAATCCTAGTGCAGTGTTTCTCAGCCTTTTTAGACTCAAAGCAACCCTTGCACCCCTTGATAGACTCAAGGCACATTTTCAAACATACCAGTTCTTGTTTTCACACCCCTTTCCCCACTAGCTACAGGAAAATAAGAGAGCATTTTTTCTGAGTTTTGAGACCACAACAGGTCATAGATTTTAACAGTATTAAAAACATTATTTGAAATCTCTGGGTGTGTCTTCTGAATCATGTTTGCCTAACACCCTGTGGTACTCTTGAAAGGAACTCAAGGCACTCCAGGGTGCTATGGCACCCTGGTTGAGAATTAGTTCTAGTGGTTTCCTCTATGAAAAGCAAATTTTATTAGACTAATTAGAGCTCTACCTTTGAAACACTTGAGAAATACATCCATCTAAGAACTCTAAGGTTCATATTTTTCTGAGTGATTGATTTTTAGATGGATTTTTAGTCTTTGGAAGCCCAGAATGAGATACCCAGAAAAAGCCTAATGATCAGAAAGTGCCAAATACCTGTCTCCTAAAAATCGGTATTCTTTAAGGTGTTTTAAGTTGGGTACCCAAAAGTCTCTTAAATCTCAGCTTTTAAGTATAGTACTGACAATTATTTCATCTACAAACAGTTAACTATTATCAGATCTATTAAGTAAGTTATTTGTAAAACTTATATAGAGACATACCTACAAAATAATATGTGCATCCAAGTTCAAGTCATTATGTGTATGGACAGATAAATCTTGGAAGCACTAAAATTTTGACCTAGTTTATGCACTTCAAATTGGGAGCACTTCAATAATGTACAAACATACAGGCCCTCCTCCAAGATAAAGCACTTCATAGCGTGCTGGTGCTGACGCTGGGTTATTTTGTAGTTAGAGGGATGGTGAACAGGCTTCTTTTCAGCCTCTTGTGTGTGACAACTGCATGTAGTTGCTTTGCTTGTTCCAGGTTCCCTGTTCATGATCTATGGCTCCAGACTTTTCCAATGAATTTCTATCTCTGGAATTCAGGTCCAAAAGCAGGGAAGTCTGTGTCCTGACATCATCGAGAAAAGTTCGGCTGTGGAAGAAAGGTTAAAAATTTCCCTACCACAGAGATCCCCGGAACTGGTAATCCCCATTAGCCTCCTTTCCACTGTCAACTACTTTGGCAGAGGAAAGTCCATGGCCAATTTGGCTATTCAAATCTTGTGCAATAGCATCCAGAGGGTCCTGCCATCATGCTTCACCAACCACTCCAGCTTAAGGGAGGTCGCAGCTGGATTTGTCTGGATGGGGGGTTTGAACTGTGTCATACCTGTGCACTGAACACCATAGTATGGAGTACATCAACCATAAAGTCTGCTTCTCCATATTGTTAGAGCATCATGGACTATAGGGAACATGTGAGCCACATGACCACTGGGTCTTTAAGAGTTCTCCTTTAGTGCAGGGAAAAACTGATTGTGGCACTCCTAGTGTAAAAATATGAGGGCTGCCTATCCTCCCCTGTTTCTTGGCAATCTGACCTTACTTGTTTTTCTTGTGGTTTATGAAGTCTTACACCAGATACCTGGATGCCATACAGGTGTTTTTCACTTGACAGCTGACTAGCTGCCTTAATTGAATGACAGGAGAACTGTGCCTTTGGGCACCTCAGGGCAACAATGGAGGGTGCTTGGTGTGCCCCTAGATGTAAAAGAGCAGTATCTGCCATGGGCAATCACCCTGGCCTTGGTCCTGAGTGACTTCTGTGAGTCCAAGAGTAAGATATTCATGCAGGCCCAGAAAACAGAGCCCCAGAGAATCACCAGCAATACCTAGCCCCAGACCACCACAACTGTCTGGGTATTCTTGTGAAGGGGGCCCTGGTGGGGGCCAAGCTGCAGGGCAGGAGGAGGACTTTGTAAAGCCAAACAGAAGCAGAGGACAACTCAAAATAGCTTTGGACATTTTAAACATGCAGTTGCTGTTTTGATCTTAGAAAAAGGAAAGTGCTTTGCAAACAGGGAATGGGCTTCAACAAGCAGCTTGGACTGGAGAAAGTAAATAGAGGAGCAGCCCGGCTCTCTGAAAGTGGCCCAAAAGATGCCTAAGCCTGCCATCTGAAGCTCACAAGGCCTCAAGATGGGGAAGAGGTCCTGGGGGATTGAGTAATAAGGCACCATGCCATCCATTTGGCAGATGGTTGGTGATGTCAGAGCTATCCTGTTCTGAGGGCTGATACATCTCTCACTTGACCATTTTAAATATGAACAAGGACTCTCCAGGATTCTTCTGCCCCATCTGAAACTACTCCCTGGCCGGGGGTTGATTTGGGGGCTAACCATGCTCTTCCAGGTCCATGCCATCATTGCCGTCAGATAGATCTGGATTTGCCTCAGAGTCAGAAACAGAAATAGAATTGTCCCAGATGAGTATCTATGAGAGCTCCACATATGAAAGGCACATCAGGGGCTTTCATGTACCATGTTTCATGTACCATGCTAACACTCTTGTGCCATGAGCTGCCATCTTGGCTGTGATCCACTTGACTCTCCTTATCCTAGTGGAAAGGAGGTCTGTGACATCTGTTTTCCCTTGGTTGGTTGACCACTTCACAGATGCAAACCTTTTTTTTTTTTTAAGTGTAGATGATACAGTGCAGATGAATGGGTGCTTGAAAGTTTGCAGCACTTAAGAAGCCAAATTCCAAGGTAGCATCACAAAAAAATGAATGCAGTGGTATGTCTTCATGCCTAGCTATAAAAAGTAAAGGTGTCATGTGCAGCTGAGCCTAGGATCTCAGGGAAGTGGAGTTGGAGTGAGGCACAGAGGGGGTCACCTTGAGGCTCTGGAATGGTGGGTGGCTGGCAGACTAATCAACTACCTGTTGTGCTCTTCTGACAGATACAAATACAACCTGAAAAACTTCACAGCAAAGCATTTCAAAGCCATTCCTGTTTCTTCTAGGGGGATTTTCGATACCATTCAGGAAGATTTGTACCACTTCATTGTTGTGCGTAGCCTGTACCTTCACTTTTTAAAGCTTTCTAAAGATACTTGGAGCACTACAGAGGTTTTCTTTCTCCAGACCCTGAGAGTGTCAAATCCCCTTTGACTTCAGTGGGCCTGTGACTGTTTATAGTACGGGGTCTGTGAAAATTTTGACCTTCCCATCCCAGAAATCTGGGGTGTTCAGATAAAGAATTCAAGCTACTGCTTTCCATCTGAAAATATACTAGAGTTGCCATATGTTTTACTAGCTGTAGCTTAAATAACTGGAAATAGCTTTGTCTTTTGGTAACCCTACTAATTTTAACCAACACCATTATGTAAGGATTTCTCATTATAGGCACATTTATCACAAGTTAAGCATTTTAATGAGATAAAACATATTGTAAACAGCCCACACAATTCAACTTGGTTTTCCGTTAAGACCTATTACTTTTCTGATTATATCATATGCAAGTATTTTTGGGTTGATTTAATTCTGATTGCAGTAAACACGGACCTTTTCATTTAAAAATGCTGACTTTGAGGGTCAGAGACAGCTATGAACAGTTAAGGTACGTGAGTGAGGATTTTTGCAAATAATTTTTAAGTTGTTAAGTAACCTTATTGCTGTTCATTTTGGAAGAATGTGCATGCATGCTAAATTTATCGGCTTAGAGCCTGAACTCCCTTACTTTCACAAGCAGTCCCACTGTAGCAGATGGGTTAATTTGCATGAACAAGGAGCAGTCATCAGCTGTTGTCCTGAGGCGGTGTTCTATACAGAAACCTACCCCTTAATTTTAATTGATTGGGGTTCACCTAGGACAAAAAAGCTTGAGGCAGTTAAGTGAAGACACTTCCGAGTAATTTAACATTGGAAAATTGTAAGAGATTAGAACAGAATTTTCAATAGAGGCCAAAGGTGTCATCAAACCAATTTCCACTGCCAGTCAAAGGGTTGAATACATTTTTTTAACACTGGACAGGTCTGTTATAACCATCTAGTTATAATTCTTTCAAAATATGGGAGGTCTGTAGTTCATAAAATTTCACACAGTGCTTCCTGTATCAAGCCGTTTATATCAGGATCATCTACAGCATCTTTTTTAGAAATATGCCTGATCTCATACAGAATTAAAATGGTCTCCAGGGAAATTATTATTAATTACCCACATTGTTAAAATGTGTAGCTTGTTTAATAGACTGAATTTGTCTTGCTTCTGCTTTCAACCACTGGATCTTAATACTCCTTTGCCTGTTAAAGAGCCTCCACAGTCAGAAACCTTCCCATGTCAGTGCCTGTAGATGCTACTTAACCTTTTCCTGCGTAAAATAACTCAGGTGCTGGGTGCAAAATGCCTTTGAAAGTTCCAACCCTGATGTTTTATTGGAGAAGTGAATTAGCCTTCCAACCATTTTTCTTTTACAGATTCAGATAAAAATCTGTTGTCTTCATCAAACAGCATGTCTGTTTTATGGTAAGCATAAAGACTAAATGTATGAGTAATCGTATACATGCTCTGATATATAAACATGCAAAATGTTGGTCTCTTCAGAGGTGGCTTAAACACCATCAGAGGTGGCCTCTGTAACTTGGAGAGAACAGAAACACTCCCTCCTCCTTTCCCTTTTTTTAACTATAGCTGAGATTTGGGATTGTGGTTTTGGCACTCAGTTGCAGTTCAGGTTCCTAGCTCTTCTCCAAAATACCTGTTGTATTACGGCAAGCCATTTTACATTTGGTAAAAGCATTTAATTTTTCCTTTTCCCTTTGTTTAGATTTCAAGACCTCTGTACATGCAGTGCCTGGCTTAATGAATCCTTGATAAAGGTTCCTTCCATTGTTACCATTATTTGAATAGATACTTCTAAAAAAGAACAGGTACTAGTTTGTCCCATCTCCGACGTACAGATCACCCCAGAGGATCAGAGTCCCTCAAAGAGCTCACACCTTCATCCATGTTGAATGAGGATCTGCAGACTACCTCAAGATTTCACAGCCATTGGCTTGCTCCATGGATGGCTAGCTCTAAGCATATAACTAACTGTACACATGTGGCTTTGGGGATGGGAGTAGAGTAGGGATGGAAAAATGCAAATTCTGCTCCTTGTTCATAGGCCTGCCTCTGCCGCCTCTTTCTGAGGTCAAATCTCACCTCTTCCACTGTGGAAACAGACCATTTTTTTGAGGAAGCTAGAGAAACCCGTGGGCTCTCAATGGAAAACAATATTCTACTTCACACCAGCTTAGACTTCTCATTCTAGCCCTCACTTAAAGTTATTTTTGCCTTTGCCATTTAGGGTCCCCCAAGGCTCTGTCCTTGGACCCATATTGTTCAACATCTTCATTAATAATGTGGACATTGGTGTCAGAAGCAGACTGGCCAAGTTCACTGATGATACCAAACTCTGGGGTAAAGCATCCACACCTGAAGACAGGAGGGTGATCCAGGCTGACCTGGACAGGCTCAGCAAATGGGCCGACGAGAACCTGATGGTGTTTAACACTGAAAAATGCAAGGTTCTCCACCTTGGGAGGAAAAACTTGCAGGATCCTTATAGGCTCAGTAGTGCTACACTGGCTAGCACTATGGAAGAAAGAGACTTGGGGGACATCATTGACCACAAGATGAACATGAGCCTGCAGTGCGATGCTGCAGCTAGTAAAGCGACCAAAACACTGGCTTGCCTCCATAGATGCTTCTCAAGCAAATCCCGGGGCGTCATTCTCCCCTTGTGCTCGGCCTTGGTGAGGCCGCAGCTGGAGTACTGCGTCCAGTTTTGGGCCCCACAATTCAAAAAGGATGTGGAGAAGCTTGAGAGAGTCCAGAGAAGAGCCACGCGCATGATCAGAGGTCAGGAAAACAGACCTTACGACAACAGGCTGAGAGCTATAGGGCTGTTTAGCCTGGAAGAGCGCAGGCTCAGGGGTGATCTGATGGCCACCTATAAGTTTATCGGGGTGACCACCAGTATCTGGGGGAACGTTTGTTCACCAGAGCGCCCCAAGGGATGTTGATGTCTACCGGTTATAAACTACTGCAAGACCATTTCAGGCTGGACATAAGGAAGAATTTCTTTACTGTCCGAGCCCCCAAGGTCTGGAATAGTCTGCCATCAGAGGTGGTTCAAGCGCCTACATTGAACTCCTTCAAGAAAAAATTGGATGCTTATCTTACTGGGATCCTATGACACAGCAGACTTCCTGCCCTTCCGGTGGGGGGCTGGACTCAATGATCTTCTGAGGTCCCTTCCAGCCCTAATGTCTATGAAATCTCTGTGCTATCCCAGATAGAGGTGCTAAGGAGCACTCCATAGAAGGGATACAATAGTAGGAAAAGGCTTCGCTGTGCTCAGAGATTCTTACACCTTCTGGATGGCAAGCAGGATTTAGACCTGTGTAAGAAGCCAGAAAATTGAGATGTTGAAGGAAATATAATATTAAAGCTCCTTCATGTCTTGAAAAATTAATTGAAATGAACTGTTTCTCAATACATTTATGAAACCTGCATTAATGTTAAGGTACTTTGTCTAGTTCCTGCATGGATACTCTGTCTACTGCATACTTGGAAATGCCTTGTGGTCAATCAGAATTTCTAATGAGAAATTGAATGGATTTAAGGGACAAAAATGAAACAAAACATGCACCCCTCCTTCAGAAACAAGGGTGTTAATATACATATTTCCTTATTTCTAAACACTCTGACTTTATGGTTTTGAGGAGCCAAATTTAAAAAAAACAACCCAATTTGGAACAAAAAAAATTGTAAATAATGGGAATCAGTTGTAGGTTTAAACTTCCTTCTCCCCTCACCTACTGCTCCTCTGCCCCCCTTCCCAGAGAATGGGTGTTGATTTGAATCCTGAAAAATTATGGTCTCATAAAATTGTAGCTTAGTATGATGCAATACACTAGCCAAAGGAGCTTTGGATTACCATCTGACTAGCTAGAATAATGGACAGTTTCTGTGATTAATGGAGTCTGCCCCTGTTCTTCAAGATTTAACTTTATATTCCACCGAATGGCTAACTGTGTATGCTCACTAAATGTATATTCTCCATTCTTTCATTGTGAGTGATACCCGTTGTTTTAACTGTACCACAGCCTAAGCCATGGATATGATATGTACTTATAAGTAAAGCTCTTGAACTGGGACTTATATATCCTCTATGGATTAGGTGGAGAGGCAAATGTATAGCACACATGCACCATGAGGTTTCACAAACATCTTCTAGTGACAGTATAGATGGGATAAATCAGGCCCCCCTTCTACACTTCATGGTAATACAGGAACAAGAGAAAAGTTAGTGTAATTGAAAGGAAGCAAACTGATTTAAAATAGTTGAAAGGCCACCCAATTTTTTATTTGTCTTTTTTTGTAATTCAGTATAGTATTAAACTCTTGAGTTCATTGCCACATAATACCTCTGAGCATTCAAAATGAAAGGGACATAATGAAAAATGATATATCCATAGTTACATTATATAGGCTTAAAAATAACAAAAGGAATATTTCCATAAGTTTCAAGACTTAAATCAAGCAGATCTATAAAAGATATGGTAAAGATACTGTGGGATAAAGATACTGTGACCTACTTTGTAAAGTGACTTAAGAAGTAGGGATGAAAAGTACTATTTGAAAATTATGCACCATTATTGTTATTTTAAGTGCTTTTTATCACTGCCATTACTATAGCGTCTGAGTGTCTCTTCATCGCACCACTTCACAGCAGGAAAGTGCAACTGTTCTCATTTTACAGATGGAGAACTATGATGAATTGCATGATTTTTCAAAAGCCACAGACATGCAGCAGAACAAGGAACTTAATCTTAGTCTCCCAGGTTTGAGGTTACCCTGCTGGTAACCAGGGAAAGAAATTAAATAATTCTGTAGGAGGATAGTCTGGCTCTATTAGTGGGAGCAGACAGCTGGCGGTAGAAGCCCAGCTACAAGTGGTTAGTTTCTAAAGGAGTATGCACTGGCAGTTAAAAGCCCGAGAGAGAGAACAGGGAGGTCATGCTAGGGGGAAGAAACAGTCTATGAGCAGGAGAAGGACTGATATCCAGACAAGCTGGACACTTGGAAGGGGCCAGAGCAAAAGGGCCTTTCCCAAGGCTCAGAGGAAGGCTGATTTGTTTGTTTGTTTGTTTGTTTGTATGAGTAATGGCAGTGCTTGTATTTAAAAGGACTAGCTGAAGAGCCTCCATGGCAAAACCAGGCTGTGGAAAAGGCAGCAGGCTCCCTAATAAAGGCCTTGTTCAACAGTAATTTTGGGTGGCTCCTGGAGCTCTTAATTCCTGCATTGTTCACACCTGAAACTGGTTTTAACCACTCCTCATGCAGCTCAAAATTATGCCACTCCAGAGCCGGATTATCTCTGACCTGTACTTCCCAGATTTTGTTACACTAAGGTGTAGCCATTCTAGGCTACAACTTAGTGCAGGGGTCAGCAATTATTTGGGCCTGAGGGTCACATAGGGAGTTCAGTGAGTTGTTGAGAGGGCCAGGGTGCTGACCCGTCCCATGACAACTCATCAAAACTCCCTATGTGGGATGGGGCCATGGATGGGTGGGAAGGCAGAGAGCAGTGATCAAGAGTGGGATGGGCAGGCGAGGCTGGGATCACAAGGCAGGGTCACAGAGCAGTGACAGCATGGGGCCAGGCCCCAGGGCAGAGCCATAGTTTGCTGCCTGAACACTCCTGAGACAGGCACGTGTTCCATGGGCAGAGGAGTGCAGGGAGCAGATTGCAGCTCTGCCCTAGGCCCTGGTCCTGAACTTTCACCACCCCAGGACCACAGCCCTAGCCCCAGCTCCAGCCCTGGATACAGCTTTCTGCCCACCCACCCATGCACCCTGCCTGCACAGCTCCCAGCCAGTCTCCATGAAGATCCTGGGATCATGGGACCATGACGACATAGTGCCAGGGCTGGGGTTGGGGCAGAGCACCCATGACTTCCTGGGTGCTAGGTCCCAGGAGCCAGCTGTAGGGGAGGGGAGGCAGGAAGAGGCAGAGGTTACATGCAGCAGAGCTCACCCAGGCGATGTGGTCTGTAACTGCCCCCCATGGTGCTGTGCATGGGGCTAAGCCCTGCCTGCTCCCACCCAGGTCAGCCCACACTGCCCTTCCACCTATCCCTGCTGGCCAAGCCCTGGTCAGCATGTGTAGCTTACTAGCAGGGCTGCTCCCAGTGCAGCTGCAGTTGCTCGAATGCTACTTAGCTCCCCTCATCTCCAGCTGCTCTTTCTCCTCTGTCCCCTGCTGCACCATTCTGGGTGGGGAGGAAGCTTCAGCCAGATGGCTTCTGCCCCATCTTCTGGCTGCCTTCCACCCACTTGGCTACCTGCAGGTAGTTGTTCATTGCACTAGGTGGGCGGGGTGGATGGAAGGTGGCCTGGAGCTAGAGTCAGAGCCCTGCATGCTGGGGCAGGAGCAGGAGCAGGAGCAGTTGCTACTGGACTTGAAGGGAGCCGATGATCACCTGGGCAGATTACCTGCTGGTAAACTGTGCATGCTGGCTGGGATCAGGGCTGGTGAGCATGGACAGAAGCTCAGTGCTGCCTTCACCGGGTGGGGTTAGGCCCAATGTGTAACACTGCGGGGGCAGCTGGATCCAGCCCATGGGCTGTATTTTGCCCACTTTTGCCTTATTGTAAACACCCCACCTGCCATGCCTTGCCCACCCCCCTACCCCCCTCACTGGCCTGAATGGGTTCTACTGCCCCTCCCCACCCCAGCTTCCCAGCAAACCAGATCCCTGCTCACTGTCCCCCTTTCCTGGCTTACTTGTGGCTATCTGTGCTGTCTGTCCCAGAAAGGGTTAAACTGCTGCCCAGATGCCACCATTGCTGCTGTTCTCTGGGCCGAAGAGCAGCAGCCCAGCAGCAGCAGCATTGGAGCCAGCAGGTTAACCCTTCCCTTCCTGCTCCCCTGGGACAGACAGTGCAGTCACAAGTAATGCCCCGGGGTGGGGAGGAAGCAGGAGAGCTCTGGGGGTGGGGGGCAAACAAGAGGAGTCCTGAGAGGCAGAGTGGAGAGATTCATACCTTTTGGTCCTCCAAGCCCCTGATGGCCTGACGTGACTGCTCCAAACTCAAGCTAGCACTAACACTGACCAACATTGTAAGGTGTAACAGTGCCCGGATCTGCGTACAAAGTCCTTCCATATTTTTTCATTACATGATTTCTTTTACCATTCTCTGAAGCATCTGCTACTGTCAGAGAAAGAATACGTTGGTTTGCTCTGTTATGGCAGGTCCATCTTTTTGTTTTCTTCCCCACTAATTTTTTTCATTATATACTAGGCAACATATTCTAAAAATAGTGTCTGCGATGTTTAAGGTCAGCCTCCTCCAGTGGAGGAAAGAAGTGTGGCATTTTGTAATCAAACCTTAAAAATGTAACAAGGACATGTACACCCTTGATACATTTGTTTGACATGCTATCTTTCAAATGCAATATGATATTATCATTGCTCACTCCTATGGGCTCTTGTATGCAACATGGTTGTTTATCTAATGTAGACAAATGAGATGGATTATCTGGCAGATGACAAAATGTTGCTCATTTCCTATACAACTTTTTCAAATAATCCCCAGGGGATATTATCAGGTTTTCTAATTAGATATCATTACAGTGATGCTAAGCAAAGTGATGGACCAAATCTCCCACTCAGTTATGCAGCTATGGGAGGTCACTAGTGGTTTACTCTTGCTCAGTTTATTGCATGAATATTTATCAAGTGCCTTGTTGCAGTAGAAGCACTCTACTGCCTACTAGTTTTCTTTTAATAAATAATATTTCCCTTAAAAATTAAGGCAGACACTTATCTACCAAAGGAAGTATGTTAATATTTGGGCTGTATTTCTTATTGTTTTAAAAAAGACAGTCCTTAAACAGATAACAGCCCAACATGCTGCACAAAGAATCTTATTTATGGCTACAGTTTACGAATTGTAAGATGCATGACTCTGTTTGTTTGTTATTCTTCCTTTGAGAAAAAGACCGTATATTAAAACCAGGTATATCCATGACTGCATACCATTTTAAGCAATATGGCATGTCATCTAATGAGATTATGCTGCCTACCATAATGGTTCAAAACTTTTTTTCTGGCTAAACATTTTCTGTGAGAACAAATAAGTCAGAATAGCAATGCTAAAACATTTCAAAAAATCATTTTCCTTTCAACTGATAGTTGATGTCAAAATACTTTTTTAACTAAAAAAAAATATTTCATAGTTGATGTTTCAGTTTTGACTTTGCCCAAATCAAATATTTCCTGTTCTTGTTTTGCTTAGAAATTTCCTACAATTCTATTTAAACTTCAGAAAGAAAAAAAATAAATAAATATCATATGTAAGGTGAAATATTTCAGGTTTGGGACCCTTCTATGACCTCATGATTGAAGAAAATAGGATCAGTTTTCCATTCTGATTTGACAGAAACCAGGTATGCTGCTGTCTACCCTGTCAGTGGGATGGCTGTCAGATACCCCAGGTTGCCCAGATCTCTGGATGCCCAGCTGGTATGCTTAAAGGTTCCTTGAGTTGCCTGATTTTCTGAGCAGCTCAGATTATCCCATGGGAGGGAAATTTTGTTTTCCAACCAGCAATACTTCTGAGTGGGTGCATCTACACGAGAGCTACACTGCTGTAGCAATGAGCTACGGCGACATAGCATTGGTGGGCACGAACTGTGACACTTTAGCACAGTATATTAGTGTTTTGGCAAATACTAAATGACTGCACACCACCAAATGTGCAGTCTGGGACACATGTAGTGCACCCAGTGAGTTTTAAAAATGAGATTAAGAGCTTAAGATGCTTAAATGATTTTTAGAGCATTCCTCCTTTCATTTATCTTTTAATGGTAGGTATGTTACATTGTTTTGGCGGTTGGCACATTTAGAAGTAGAGCGAGTGGATTGGCCATGTCTTCACAGCAGTACTTCCTGGTGCAATCATAGGTGGTGTAGATCCACTCTGAAGAAATATAGATATCAGATGTGGTAAAAATGTTTAACTTAAAAGATTTCATCTTTTTTTTTTTTTTAATTCGACTTTCCAGAACTTCAGCTAATGCCTGTCAACTTAGCTCCTTTAACTCGAGCTGCTTTTTGGCTGCTGCTCTTGCAGTAGTCCCCAGTTCTCACCATTTTGTGTACCCACTGCTTATTGCATCTCTCTCCTCCCTTGTACTTCAATTATAGAATCTGTGGGCCAGGGATATGCCTTCAACAGTTTATACTGTTATGTTCTCAACACTGATGTTCAATTGCTCAGGTTTAACAAACCAACCTCATCCAAGGGTGGGTTCAATTCCTCCAAGCTTTGAGGAAAACACAAGTCAGATTTTGCTAAGTGTTTGCTTTTGACCTTGACTTGTTTTTCTAATTATCTTGCACAAACATGAATGTTCACAGCTATCACTGACTTTCAAAATTTGTGAGGAAACAGGGAGTTTGGAACACTCTGCATGCAAATGAGCAAAGCTAAGGGCAAAGGCTGAACGCTTTGTGTTAGCTACAAATGACAAAAATATTTATAAGAATGAAATGTCTTTCCTTCCGTAAGTGTTTTCTTTTGTTTCCTTCTAAGCATTACATGTCTGTCAGAAGTAGTCGGTGCCTGCCTTGTAATGGCCACTAATTTCAGTCAGAATTCAGCTACTGAGGGATAGCTTTCTTTGTCCTTTATGAAATTTTAAAGTTCTGCTCTAATTTTAACACCAACAGGCATGGTTGCATACATCATTTTTAGCAGATCCTTTTATATCTGATGTTTTACTTTACATTTAGTGATAAAGTTACATTCTCAACATAGTGTGGCATTTTGACTTCTTATAACTATGCTAAACTTCTCCAGGAAGAGTAGTAGTATTTTCTTTCTTCAAAATGACCTCTGCCTTTATTAAGCAATAATTTTTATCTTGTTTTGCTTGTTGAAATGTCTGAAAGGTTCAGAAGCATTTGAATCCCCAAGGGAGCTAGTAGACTCATGGAATGATACTTGATTTTTAGCAGAACAGAGAATCTCTGTATGCGTGACTAACAGGGTCACATACAATAAAGATAAGTCAAGTTTGTGAATTGTGGGCCTCATAAGTCGTTAAAGTACTGCGCAGGTTAAAAGAAAAATGTGGCAAATACTTTATGGCAAATAGTGGTACTCTAAAATAAACTAGGCATTGTGATAAAAATATCAGTAGTGCCTGGAACCTTTTCAGAAAGGCATGACTTGGGGGACTTTGAAGAAATACTGTTTCATAAAAACAATAGTAGGTACCATGGCTAAGTCTTTCAAGTGTCCACAAATGTGGATGTGCCATGACTATCGGAGCTTCAACTGAGAAACATTGAGAAATATTGAACACCCATATCTCCAGAGGATGTCAGTGGGATCTTCAGATGCCCAGCACTTCAAAAAATCTAAAACAGGACTCCCAGAAGCTGGCATGCTTATTGCGGACCAACAGCCTTTCTAAGACCATGTAGTTGGTATAAGCTTTTAAATTTCTTTGTAAAATGCAATATTTAATTTCAACATTCTTTCAAGTTGCAAACATAAGTATTGCCTTTCTGTACAGTTAAGCTTTATCCAGAGTTACTAGTTTTCTAGCTTTGTACCTGGTCAAAGCATGATGTCACAACTCTTACGATGGATCTATCTTCGTTTTGGGAAATGTTGAGGATTTATTAATGAGGGTGCATACCAATAACCATTTTTAGGCCATTATTTAGCCTCAAGAACATTGCCAGGCCTTCAGATGGAGGTTTGTGCCATCACTTACTCTCCAATTGTTACCTCATTTATGCTCCCCCACCCCCTACTTTTTAGATTCTGGAGTTATTGTTGCTTGAAATTTCAACAACAGACATGGTACAAGAGCTATCAGGTTATAAGGCAAATTTCTCTAAAATGACTAGGGGTCAGACTTGACAAATTCAGCAAGGTTTAAACTGCCTTCTACTTCTGAGATTGGTGGTAACCCAGATTTACTCAGAAGACCTCTTGGGAGGTCACTAAAATGGAGCAAACTAGAATTGCAACCAGAAAATTAAGACAACTGCAGAAGTGGCCTATTTGCTTGGTCCACCAATGCTCAGTGGCAAACGTACCCCTGCATTCTGAGACTGGCGCTACAGAAAGATGATAAAAAGAAAATTACACCAATTCAGTGTCCAAAAGCCTCTACTAGTAAAAGGTATCAACCAACTACTGCACCCCTCAGCCCCTTTGACTACAATTTATATTAGGACCTGTCTCGGCCGGGAAGAACCGACCGAGGGAAATGCTGGTTAATTAAGCGAACGTCAGGCGGGCTGGTGGATGGAGAGGCGAGACAGCGTGTTGGTTGGAAAAACAGCTTTTACTTATGCCGCTGGTGGCCGCGACGCAGGCTGTGAAGGCTGCTTGCGTAGTTGCAACGAGTTGCTCCAACTGGCAAAAACCCGAGCCAGTGAGTCCACAAATGAACCGGGCATGCAGGGAAAGGGTACGTCAGGGATAAGCGTTTGGCAACGGGGAGAAAAATCGATAGTTGATCAGGCTATCAATTCACTCTGCCACGAGTCAGGAATTCTTTTAAGTCACTCTGCAGCATGCTCAAAGTTCTCCGACTTGGGCAGAAGTCGCGCGGATTTTTATACAGCTAGCGAGTCAATTACTAGCCGTCAAGTAGGAATAATTTAGAATCAGCCAATAATGGGGTGCAAATTTACATACAAATGGCAGGAACCTTTTTGCACCGGAGTTTACTCTTTGCAGCAGAAAATTCCACTGTGCAAAGAAACTCTAGTGTGGCGGGAAAATTCCACTGTGCTGAGGCACTAAAATCATTGGGTTATGACAGGACCAAGGCACAAATCTAAAGACTCTGCAAGTTAAAAAGTTCAATGTTTTGTATGTTTAAATATCTTCCATTTTTCTCCAGTTTTGACTGTTATTGATTGCAGGGATGCCTCCTTTCTTTTAACTATTTTAGGATATAGGTATCTGTCTGAATGCTAAAATTATACATAAGAGCATTTGTAAAGGTTCACATGTGGGAATGTATCAGGAATAATTTCCAGAACCTAAAAAAGCTAATATTGCATTGCATTTTTTTCCCCCTGATTTTAGAGAAACCAAACTGCCATCTGAGAGAGGAAGCATGCATGCCACTGACTCCAATTATAATAAGTGTTATGCATTCAGGTAAGTGATAATGTTTTACTTTGTACTAAAATATTCAGTCTGTTTAGTTGATATCCATGGTGCAGGAAGGATCTTTTAATTTAGAGTTTAAAATTAAACAAATAACTTATCTCTCTCAGTTCCTGGGTTAGAATTGGTAAGTGTTGACTATCTGTTACATTAACCTCATGGCTGTTGTTTGCATTAATTTGGTGACTTGACTACCAGTAATTAAGGATTTGACTTGGTATCATAGAGGTTAATGCCCAGAAGGGACCCTATGTATATATGGGAAATGGTTGCATTCCATATAGATACCCCAATGTTTAGCCCAAAGACTTTACTTAGACTGAAGCATTACAGTCCTGACAGCTGCATGTGCCACTGGCAGAGAGCAGAAGAGACCAAAGTGCCAAAAATATGAAATATGCAGACATTTTTTCTTCAAATTACCAAGTTTTTTTTTAATTAAATAAGTTAATTTTCCCAAGAGCCTACTTGGCTTACTATAAGTTGATTCTTCACTTCTCACACCATTATCAGATCTCTGACTACTCTTTTAAAGTATTCCAGAGCTCTGTAAGCACAAAGGCACAGAATGCTGCAGTTGTGAGAGAGTGCAGTTAAGAGTGGGTCTGAAACTTTTGAAATATGCTGGTCACACTGTGGCTTTGCTTTTCCAATGAAGAAGGGATCAGAGACAGGAATTCCACACCACATACTGTACCCTTCACTTTGAGGTATCTAGTTTTCTATGTTATTGATAGCACCATGACTTCTATACCTCTTGTGTCTTAAAGGGATATACGTACTCAAAGAGAAGGGAAAAGGAGGCACTAGTGTCCTCCCAAGAAGAGGAAGTGTTTGGGGGATGATGAAATAGTAAGGGTAAAAGCCTACAGTTTCTCACTTAGCAGGGGTGGTGGTCTTTCAGCCCACATCTTACAATTTCACAGTGGGATAAAAGTAGCTATCTTTTAATAAGTATTAATTGTTTTACTACATTGTTATTTAAATAGAAATAATGCATTTTTCCATTTTACACATGATAGAAGAGGGTAATGAGCTCGAATTTCACAAGCACTGTATCATAATTACACCAGCCATTAACTCCCTAATGATATAAAAAATTGGAGGAAAAGAACACAAGCAGATTTCTTGCTGGGGTGTGATTCTGCAATGTACTAATAGTTAGACTTCAGTTGAGATCAGGCTGAGTTAAGGATGCTCAGCATCATGTGGAAGGTGATCTCTTTGCAGAACAATGGTCCACTGAGTCTGGTATCCTACCTTCGACAATAAGTAAGGCTCTGGGGAGAGACAACCCGGGGCAGTAGTTAGTACAGTAGTCTGTGAGTTGCTGGTTTTTATTTCTAGGAAGAAGACACAGTATATTTATACCATACAGATTTATTTCAAGCTCTGCTACTGATATAGTACATAAATCTGAGCAAGTCACTTCACCTTATTGTGCTTCTGCTTTTTTCCTATTCATTATCTGTCTTGTCTATTTTGATTGCATGCTTTTCAATGCAAAGACTGGGGCTTCTTCAAGTAAGCGCACAAATCTTGCTCCTGTAACACAAATCATGAGGTACATAGAATCTCTCCCATATATCTGACTGTACAATAGTATAGCATTAGGGAGTGGAGTTATGCATTTCTTTGTCTCTTGGTAACCATAATTTTACACTAGGTATGCAGGAAAAGTTCACTCCGATTTTCAATGTATATTACCATTTCCAATAAAATATTTCCAGTGCCACTAAAATTGATGCTATTTTTAGAACCTGAATTAGCTGTGTTTCTACTGTATAGTTAAGGCATGAAAATTGATAATGCTTGTAACTTTACCTTTTCTTAGTGTATGTGCAGATACTATTTTTATTCCTGTAAATGTCTGATTTGATTCAAGATATTAATTTTGGTTTTACCAATCTGAATACCTGATAGCCAAAAGATTTTGGGAAGAAATCAAGGAAAATATTGTTTTGAAAGATTTTTATTGCAGCTTCCACTGCAGCTCACCCCCATTGCCCCAGCACATAAGGCAGAAGCTACAATAGAAGAAACTGCCATGCCAACACCTCTACCCTCAGCAGCTGCCCATGGGTTTAGTCTTATCAGTTACCCACCTGTTGCTGAATGCTTGCTAACTGAACATAGGAGGGTCTGTTTTTTATCTCAAGTTGGTTGCCCGAAAATGGAGCGGCATAAAACCATTGATCACTTCTGAAAATATAGGTTCATACATTTAGGTATGGATGGGTAACTGCAAAGATTGTTTGTGTTCTCTTTGCTGTGAAAAAGAAAGTGAAATCTGCCTTACTCTGTCTTTGCCAGTTAATTAACCATCAATACTGCAGGCTAAAAGCATACTCTGGGGATAAAGATTTGCGTATTTAATGAATGTTACACTGCTAATATACAAACTGCCCACAAGGGTTAAAATCCTGGCACTGTTGAAGTCAATGGGAATTTTTCCATTAACATCCCTGGGATCAAGATTTCATCTGAATATTTTCTAGTTTCTGTGACAGAAATGCCTTGATTTCTTTTTGAATTAAAGTGATTCTGTATACCTACAAAGAGAAACCGAAACAGTTTAGAAGGAAGAAAAATATAATATGGCAGGGTTTTTTAATTATTTCTGGTCCAGCTCTAATGATAGGGTCTGTTGCATCTTATAAATATAATAATTCAAGGAACACACATTGAGCTGTGGATCATCATGTGTAAGAGTGAAAATTCCAGTGAATGTGGCTCACCATATTAAATTTTACATTGATAAGCATATAACACACAAACCACTCTTGATTAACTATGTAAAATGTATTAGCTGTTGATTAAAATGTGTATTAGTTATGTATTGCTAATGTATTTAGGGTGGTATTCTGTTATTCCCTGTAGATCTGTAAAAAATCCAGAGGTAAAATCTGTAACAGAAAGCCCCCTTCAAACATTTTCCTTCTGGGCATTGATATAACAGAAGCCTTTTGTTGCCTGCACCTCCCCCCCATTTTGTACATTTCTTTTTCCTTGTAAGTGTTGGCAGAGACCTAGAACACGCATTGCATGGGTGTGGCAAGGCTCAAAGCAAGCCAGAAAGCTGAAGTGACTTTCTGTAGGAGAAACCTAGAAAATATATCTACATATCAATTAAGCTCAGTGTCACAAAACAACTAAAATATCTACTTCAAAGACTGTAAATATATCCTGGTGCTAACCTAACTCACTTACTGTCCCCAGTAGCCTTTGATCCTCACTACCTCACATTGCATTTTTATATATTTCTCACAGTGCATTTTTATATTTAATCTTTTTCATCTTTACCATGGCATTTTGTATTTTATATTTTATACTTTTGAACCCTTAAGGAATGTACTCCCTGTAGAATGAAGTTACACACTGGACCATTGATAAAAACTGCAGTGAAATTATACTTGTAAAGTGATAAAATCTGGTATACTGGTCCCTTGAGTGAATGTGGATGTGAATGTATGATGATCAGTAGGTAAGTAAATGACAAAGCAAGAACCTCTGGCTGTTAATTAACAATAGCCTAGCCAGAGGAACTTACCATTACAAAACTCTACAAGTCATTTTAGGATAAGAAAGGCAAGGAACTAATTCCTGGAACTGAGCATCCACCCTATTGACTATTCCTGTAACCCATGACAATATAGTCATTGAGTCAATCAAGTCAATGTTGGACTCCCAAAACTGCACTTACCAGCAGGCAGAGACCCCTGTGACTGACAGCTGTCATGCACTACTCAAGACCCACATGGGACAGTGACCTCCAGATTGGGCAGCCAAGATAATGCTGGGGGATCATACAAGTCTGCCAGAAAGGGATAAAAGGAAGTGAAGCGTGACCCTCATCCAGTACCTGACCTACGAAGACAGAAGGACAAGCAGGTGACCCCCCTTCTGGAGAAGACATCACCTTGAAGGAAGCTGACCATCAACAGCAGACTCCAGGGCCTCAGATAGGTAGATATACTGACACCAGTGCTCTCTCAATAACTGTAGCAGCTACTACACATTATACTACATGGGTCTGAATTACATGGGTTTGAATGTGTGAGTATGTGTGTGTGGTGTATGTGTGTGTATGTGTTAAGGTGACTAGTATCCCACATAACTCAGTTTGCATTTATGATTTTATTGGTAACTTCACATCCCATCCAGTAAACTAGAATTTATGATGATCCTGAAAGTTGGTCCTTTGTAGCCAACAAGTGTAAGTGGCATTCTTTTGCTCTCTGTTGGCACCTAGGTGCTCCCAATATGTCTGTGTGCAGGTGTCCAGTGGTCCATACTGGTTTATGCACCTGGCTGCCTGCAGAGGTGAGGGGAGGGCACTGTGGCCCTCGGAGGTAGGACATGCTCAGGCCTCAAAGGGTCAGAACCCAGCTGCAGGTATTCAGCAGCTAATAGTTTGCCTGGTTGTGAGACTGGGAACTCACTAGAGTTGATGCCAGCTGCTGAGGGAGAAGCCATAAACAGGATTTAAATCTACAGAGACGAGTGCAGAGGGGAGAGAAAAGAGGAGGCTGTGGTGGTGAGGGAGAAGGCACACAGCCTGGGTTGCCCCTCTCAAGTTCTGAAGGAAGACCACAGACTTTGGTTGCATGTGTGCACTGTTTGCATGCTTGCTTGTTTCATTGCTTGCTCAGTTTACTATGTGGACAAGGACAAGGTTGTCCTATGTAAAATAAACTGGCTGGAATCACTGAACACAGAGCTGACTAGTATATGTAAGGAAGCTGTCTGAGTGACCCACTTCAGATGGTCAGAAAAACTTTTTTTCCATTGGGAAAGGATTTTTCATTAAATGATAGATTTTGTTAGAATTACCACACCCCCTTTCCCCCAATTAAGAAAAAAAATCTCAAAACCACCGCACTTCAATATTTTCAGAATGAAAAGTTGTTTGTTGCACATTATAATGACTTTGTTTTAAAAAAAATTATGCCATAGCATTAATATAATTTATATTTTTTCGAATATACACATTTTAGTTAAAATCAAACGTTCCATTTTCAAAGTGGGGTTTTTTTTCTTCTTGTTTTAATTCCTGGAACTTTCCTTCAGACATCATTTTGAACTATGGGTGCTTGTGCTGGTTTGAAGTGGAGCCATTTCTTTTTTTCAATCTTTCACAAAATAAACCTGTCATTCTTTGAGGATCTCTGCTTATTTGCTTTTCACAAACGTGCATATGACCTGATCTTGTCTTGCATGTGTTTAGTAATAGCTATTCGACCTCTGAATGCTGGTATTTGGACATTAATAAAAGCATTAGCTATCTGAGTTTTATTGTTCGCTGCCTGTTGCTTTTTGTTGTTATATTTTAAAATGTTTCAGCTCTGGAGCAGAAACAGTAGGATGGGATTCCAGCTGACCAGTCACACACCATAAACACCTAATAGTTGAAACAAGCAATTTGCCAGCACCCCTCAGGCTAAATTTTTTACACAAACTATTCAGCAGATGTTTAACATTGCTTCAGAGTATTCCCTGAGGTACCTAATGGAACACTAGGTGATGATTAAGCACTTAAGTTCCTAAGAATGGGAAGTCTCTGCCAGGCTTTTAGTCTGGTTTTTTTTTCCAAGCAATGACTGTTTAATGAACAAATTGCAAGCAGTCTTTGAAGCAAGGATCAGAACCCAGCTGTCCTCTCTTCTATATGAGGGGCATAACTGCTAAGCTACAGAGACAGACTCCCTCCTGCTTGCTATATTCTGGCCCCTTGACTAACTCCTTGACTACCTGGTGATTCAGCTTCAACAGATGGAGTGGAGAGCGCACTCATTTACTTTATTCCATGGCTTCAACAAACTCCTGAAAAGCTGAGGGTGAAGAAGACTAGGAACAAAGGTACCTGAGTTCCTGGAGAAGTGCAAATTGGATCCAGGTTTTTTGTTTCCCATGGAGAAATGGAAAAAGAAATGCAGGTTTTCCCTTTTAACCGGGGGAAAAAAAAAACATGGGTTTCTCATTTTAACAGAGAAACATGTGGGTTTTCCATTTTTGCAAAGAGCTGTCTGCTGGCTGGCAGAGTTCCAGCCTGTAGGGGGCTGGAGGGAGTGGGAGGAGGGTGGTCAGGCAGGGGACACCATGCACATGTGCATGCTCACATACACATGGCTACCAGGCAGCCTGGAAAACAGCTCCTGCAAGTAATTCTGGTGGGGGTGGGGAGGGATTGAGGCCCCCATAGGGAGGGAATCGGGCAGGGCTGGGGCTGAGGCTGGGGCTGCTGACCAGCCTAGGCAGAGGGTGAGGCTTGGGGCCTGAGGCAATACGCAGCTGCAGGGCCCAGACTGGGAGCGGGATGGAGCCATGGGTGGCTCATCCAAGGAGCAGGGGTGCTGGCTCCCTGCTGCTGCATGCACTCCTGGTGGTGTGGTGGGGGACACATACCCCCCAGATCTCTGTGCAGGTGTGGGTGTGGGCTGCCTGCTATAGGATTGGGCTCCCTACCCTGTTGCCCTCCCCCCAGGGCCTCCATGGCCCAGTGGGTAAGACCCAGCATGGCAGGACAGAGCAGAACTAGGCAGGGAAGCTTCTTGCTGCTGCAAGCCCCATGCCAACCTGGCAAGGAACCCCCCTTCCTGCCCAGTAGCAGTGAGGGGCACCACTGCATGCTGCTGCCCCTATTGCTGCTAGGCAGGCAGGGGGTGCAGCAGCAAGGAGCTTCCCTGCCTGGCCCCTCTCTGCCCTGCAGTGCTGGGTCATGGAGGACCCAGGAGGAGGGCAGCAGGGCATGGAGCCCAAGCCTGCAGCAGGGATCCCTCACCCACCTCATCCCAAATGGGCTCCACTCCAGCCGTGCTACCCGCAGGGGATGGAGAGCTGGGTTCTGCTGTCCACTTCACTGCACCAGCTGCTGCTTCCTGCAGACAGCTGGTGCTTGGGCACTGCTGTGGGGGCCAGGGGGCTGCAGATCCAGGTCCCTGTCCCTATAGTCCTGGCAGCTGGGGGCCCCCTCCAGCAGGGCTGGGGATGAAGGGGAGCTGTGTCTGGGGAGTAAGGGGCACCATCAGGGCCGGGGGGGACTGTGGCTTGGCAGTGAGGGCCTTGGACCTGTGTCCTAGTGAGTGAAGTGGGCAGGGGGAGCTCTGATTTTCCATGATAAGAAACCCAAAATCAAATACTAACATTTATAGGTAATTAGAATTAATTTTATTATAGTGTTTGAGGCACTGGTAGGCTTCGAAATAGTTTAAAATTGTAAATATATCAATAAAATATTGTGTTCAATTGATACTTACATATGTAGTGGTGTTTCATTTTAATTACGGATTTGTTTTTTTCAAATTGGAGAATTTGCAGGTTTTTATCAGAGAATTTACTATTTTTAAACGGAGAAAACCAGGATCATTGGTGATTACTCACACTCTGACTGTTTAATCCAAAGAAGGGAAGCACTCCAGAGACATAAAAATTGCTGCTAGATTGCAAGACCCTTACCTTGAGTTCTCCTTTGCTGCTGGAATTAGACCAATTAATATCAGTGCAGTCATTTGCACAGTTAGATATCAATTCACGAGTAAGTGTTTCAAAACTACATGTTTGGATGGAACATATGGTAGAATTGTGAAATAGTATTTGAAAGGCACCAAGGAATGATACCTCTTGGCTGGAAAATTGCAGTAATAATGTATTCAAACATCAGCAACTGAATAGAGCTTCGTGACTTCATCATTCTTGTATTCTTTCTTGAACTCATTAAAAATATAGATCACAGGACAGGTAATTTAAGTGTCCATGAGGAATTGTATTAATAGTATTCATTGCTGGTTCACTGAACAGGACTGATATTACTACTTATTTCAAATTTTTACTTTTTACAAAGCTTTCTGTTTCATTACTGTTGCAGCAGCATATGCCTACTTGTGAGTTTCTGATATGTGGCTTGTGTGTATGGGAAAGCAATATTTTAAATGAAAAATAGAACTAAATAAATAGATGAGAATGAAGCGCACGCCATTTGATTATCTGGCAGTAATACTTTCATTACAAAATGCATTATCAGTGCTGAGAAAATCTTGTATATGTAATTGTTACATCTGTTTGGGGGATGCTAAGGGTAAAAAAAGGGGCTTGCTATTTAAAATTGTTTTGAAGAGATGACCTGCCAGACTCATTCATGGTCTATCTAGTTCCACGTACTGGGCGTGTTTACATGTGCAATGAATCTGAACCAATAAACTCAGGAGCATTTTGAGCCAGAGTAAACTACTCCTGGGCACAGTGTCTACATGTGTACATACCAGGGACAGCAGCAATTTGAGCCAGGGCAGAACAGGCCCAGGTTGGCAACGGGAATGGGGGGTTAGCCCCGGGCTCTAGATGGTGGCATTGGGACTGGCTGGCGCACGAGGGTGTTGAAAGTGCTGAGCCATATGGCTAGGCAGCAGGCAGGAGTCTGGCCCCCAGCCAGCTGGGCTGGTTGGGTGCGATTTATGCACACAGTCAGTGTCTACACGTGCATTTAATCACAATGATTTATTCTGCTGTAAGGCAGCACTGTTCCTGACCGTACTATCTTATGGCAGCAAAAATTAGCTTTCTGTAGTCTAATAGCATCACACATGTAGACTGTGATGCTTTACTGAGCAGCAAATTAGTCTAAAGCACACATGTAGATGCACCCAGTGTCTCTGACAGAGGCCTGCGCCAGCCAGGTGATTTCTGAGTAACATCTAAAAATGTTAGGAAACTGATATGCGATAAATTGCCCCCACAAAAGCGCTCATCTTGGCCTCTAATAATTGGGCATTTACTTGAAATTTGAAGTGGCAAGTTAAATAATCCTTCCATATTATATATAAGTAACTGTAGACATTCTTGATGAGTTTGGCTTCAGTGGCATTTTGTATCAATGAGTTCTGCAATCTGACTACATGATGCTTGAAAAATCACTTCCTTTAATCAGTTTTGACTTTGCTGACTATTTATTCAGTCTTGCCTTATTCTCATTGAACTGGCTTTCACTGTATCTTCTTCTGACCATTTATTACTGTGTCTTCTCTGATTCATCTTTGATTTAAGGGAAAGGCTCCCAGTCTTTTCAGTCTCTCTTCCTAGCAGATATTTTCCATACTCCTAATGATTCTCATCTACCTTCTCTGAAACTCTGGTTCTTCAGTAGATCATCCATTGTAAGATAAAAGATAGCCTGAGCTCCTTCAAAAAATGTTATGCTCAGATGGATTGAATAGAACATAAAGCCATTTTTAAATGACATTTTCATGTATTTCTTTCTGTATTATTGAAATAACAGACAATATGCAGAATTCAAATCAATAATGAATACTTAACAGTGAATTAAAGTATATCAGTGCCCTCTTTGGTGACATGTTCCTCGCTGCCGTTGGAGACATCTCTCTTCTCTGTTGCAAATCCCCTAGGCTCCCCTTTCTATATTTATATTTAAACAGGTGCTTTTTTCCTTTCTGATTTAAGCTTCAAAGTCTCATTTTCCATATGTTGTTATTTCCTCCATGTTTATCCTCTCTTGTTTTCTTGTCTGAATTGATGTATTTCATAGAGTATAGATGGGAATATTTTCTCTCTCTCATCTTTTTTTTTTCAGTGCCAAAGGCATTCTTAGACTTTCCTTAGTATTTTCATGAAATGCAATCTGCATGATTTAATACTACCATTGAAATTGCTTTATAGCTAAATTAGAAACAAGTCTCTAAAGTATTGTGAATTATTAGATTGACATTCGTCTTCCTGGATTTCTAACAGCTTGATTTTTAGCACATGGTATATTTAGTCTGTGGCAGTTGGGCATTGGCTTTTCTAGCCACTCAGCCATCAATCAGCAGTTGAGTTCCAATGGAAAGAAACCTGTTGATTTTATGAGCACCTTAATTTAGCCACCCCATTCACAACTGCTTAGAATCTTAGGTATTATTTATGGAATTTAAGGTATAATTTGCAATGAATGGTTTTATTTATATTTTATGTGTATATTATGTTTTTGATTATTCTGGAGATCAATAGTGAACATGAAATATTTTATTTGTTTTGTTGTTTGTTTGTTTGTTTGTTTTTTGCATATAATGCTTAGCCTGAGGGTTTCTAATTATTGAATTGCAAATCTTTGGCACTGGGCAATTTGTATTATTTTTATTGTACTCACATTAGTGTTTTTGTTCCATGTTTGTACAAAGGTTCATAGAAAGCTCCAACAGAGCCTTATAGAAAGATCCAAAAAAGCACTAATGATGAAGTGCAAGTTTTACCATATTTATTCAAATATAAAATGAGGATATGGCCCCCAATCAGTATGGGGGAAAATCCCCTCATCTTATATTAATATACTAAGCAGAGAGGCGAGTAGACAACTGCTGTGGCTCTAACTCTGGCCTAGAGGCCAGGTCAGGGCCAGAGGCAGACTCACAGCAGCCTTCTGCAGGTTCTGCTTCCCTACCTCCACCCCATTCCCTCCTTTTTACTGTCAGGTGCAGCTTGGCTTCGGCTCAGACTGGAGTCTCTCCCAGGCATAGAGTACATGGAAACTCCTTCCCTGCCTGGCCAATTGGCAGCACTGACACTGCTGCATGGCCAGGCAAGGGTTGAACTTCCATGTGCTGTGCTTTAGGATGGACTAGTCCGAGCAGTATCTGACGTTAAGGTGGCGGTGGGGGAGGCAAAACCTTCAGGGAGAAGGGTGGGGAAGAGGCAGAGACTTGGGGGTGGTAAGGTGTTGGGAGGAAGAAGAAGACTGGGAGGGGCAGAGGCTATGGGGAACTGGGGATTGCAGGTGGTGGGATGGCAGGCAGGCTGCATGAAGGAAGAAGTGGGCAGGCCAGAGGGCAAGGGGGGCACCTCACCCCACCCCCAGCACTGCTTTCCCTTCTGTAGCAGTGCAGGAGGGGGAGGGGAGGTAGAATTCAAAACAACCTTCCAATCCTTAAATTCTGTACCTGGAAAATTATAACAAATGTATATATTGTCCACGTATAGAAACTAATTACTGGGGGGGTCATCTTGTATTTTGAGTAAATACGGTATAATTGATATCCCATTCTAAATTTACAGTGACTTGGTAAATTTAAATAATTCAAACAAAAACAGAGAAACCATTTCACTTGACCAAAGTTTTGTCTGAATAAGGACCAAATCCTCTGGTCTTCTTTCAGACAAAACTATCCATTGAGCTTGCATAAAAAATAAAGAACAAGAGAGTGGCATCCTCTTTTGATTTTCTTCAAGGACTATTCAAGAAAGTGGGCTTTGGGAAAAAATAAACAAACAAAACCTTAATCTTTTTTGTTCCTG
>NW_005841837.1:5173856-5185814 GCF_000455745.1 Alligator sinensis
AATAGAATACTTCAGAATAGAATGCAGCTAAACAAAAGTTTGCAACATATTACATGGATGTCACCATTGGTGGCATCACACATGCACACATTCATGTATGTACACACAGGAAAATAGAACCTAATATGCTAGAGGGTTGGGGTTTTTTTCTGCAGTTGAGACTAAACAGGTAAAACTCAAATACTGACATTTGGGTCAGACTGACAGATGTTTAACCTGACACATGTTAAAAAGAAGTCACAAAGGGATCTGATACATGATCCTAAGAATCATGCCTCCTGTCAGAAAACAAAGTGTGATTGCAAATCAAGCCTCATCTGAACTATTTCTACTGGAGCTGGTGTGGTGAGATCCTTTGGATGATTCAGCATAAAGAGTTAATACTAAAGGAGCTTTTAAACCAAATATTCTCATTTAACTTTGCTCCTCTTACACCTGGAATCATTTATTTCTTAAAGCCTTAGTTTCATGGTGAGGCACTTTTCTGCTTAGTTACTCCCATCAGCCGCAGGGTAATTATCTTTCTGAATCTGTTTTGAGGATTATTTTAAACTTTAAAGGTTTTCCCTTTAATGGAGTTGATACTGTGACACCTTTTTTGATACTCTTGGGATTCTTTGGCTATTTCTTCAGAAGACATGAATAGCAGGCAATTTATATGTTGGTTTATGGTTAATGGCTTGCATTGTTTCTCTGTTTTAGCAGACTTTTAAAACTATCATTTTATCGAGAATAAATTTACTGGAGAAGTCCCAAGCGATCCTATTTCATTTTGCATTCTTTCATAAAACTTCAATGGGTCAAATGTTTTCAGTGATATTAATACTTTAAAGTTGCACGAGTGCCTCAAGGTGGGTATGACAGATAAAATATCTCCTCTGCAGTGTCTGATAGATAGTAATGTGTCACATATGCTCCATAAAGTTTAACCGCTTACCAAGAAACTATTAACCTTAAGCATTAAAACAATTCAGACCTGGAACTCATTTTTGTACATTTTCTATGGTTTGAAAAGGCTTCAATATGAATGTTAGAAGGAAAGATGCAGAATCTCTAACCACCACGCAGATTGTCTCTCTATTTTCATCGTTTGCTATTGTCTAAAATGAGAGGAGAGTGAGGGTTCTGATTGCATGCTGAAATCAATTTTAGCTGCAAAGCTTTTTAAAAAGCATGTTAGAGTATAATAGAGTAAATAGTCCATTCTGACTGTAAAACTTCCATTAAAAAATCCCTCAAGGAAAATGCTCCTGCATATTATTTTAGATGAATTATTAGATCAGTGCAGTACAATGGCTTTAATTTAATGAAAATCTGGACCAAAGTCAGAATTCTCGCATTGCCAAGTATAATATTGGTTTAATATCTGATATACCGCCTCTATGTTGAGCTTTATTCTGTCTATGCAAATATAAGGATTGGATGACCTGCATCTGTAGCTACTCTGATTTATCCTGTGCAATAGATTTTAAATCCCATAAAAACAGGGTAGTGTTCAAAGTAAAAGGCATCTCTGTACAGCCTGTGTTGGGTTTTTTCTGACTTGGTTTTTGAAATTGAGTCTCAGGATGTCACTGTGGGAAATGTTGTGACTGGATTATTAAGAAGTTAACAGTGCGGTCATACAATTCCTTCATGACCATATAGGTTAAAAGTAATTAAATCATGCCAAAGGGCAGAAGCTAATTGCCTGTCTGAGTAAAAGTAGAATGTCCGAGTCCCATGTACAGGATAGTACCGTTAGAGTATAGCTGTTTAGAGGTGTATCTGCTTTTGAAGAATATGGTAGTATCAATGCCAGGATGAAACACTGATCTTACTCAACCTTAAAGCTGATATTTCATGGCCATTCTGATGTTACTGTATTTCTTTTGGCTTTTCAATAAGCAGTAGGCTTGTCACAATGTTTACTGGTTAAGATTTAGCATTAAGGTTCTATCAGCCATCACCATCAGAAAATAGAGTGAAAGAAAACAGAAATGGAACGTAGAATCCCTGATCAAGGACTATACTGGGGGAAAATACCTCACTGACTGTCAAAAATAGTGAGCTTCAGCACAGTGAAGTAAAGCTACATAAATCCACTGGAGGATTAGCAAAGAGATCACTTCTTTTGAACAGGGGAGGGAAAAAAAAAACTTTTCTTAACTCCACCCCTCCCACCATGCCCCTTAATTAAGTTAGCCTGTGTCCTATCTTTGATATAGAAGGATGATCTCTGTGAAGAAGTGTGTGGGTTTATTTTTATTCTGTGACTTGCTGCAGGGCAAGTTCTATAAGTAAAAAGATCAAGGGAAGGTGCTTGGAGCATTCTCTGAATGGAATCTGACGTAGTCCATTGACAAGCTTACACGTGCTCTCAGGTTTTAGTCACTGAAGGGCTCACACTGTTAAGGCTTCAGCATGAAATTTTTTTTTACAGCTTCTGCATTCAGATCTAGTCAACTGGATGTTGGAAATGTCAAGAATATACCTACCAAATGACTTTCAAACATGAGCAAGCCCATCATAAAGGTGCTTCAGTTTTGTCAATACCTCAGCTATTTTCCAGTCTTTCATGTGCATTTTAGGAATCATGTGTTGAATAGTTTCTGCTGTCTCTATGAACCTTTCTTTGGCTGTTTTCCCCATATTTTGAGATATTCACTTCCCCAAGGTATGGATTCAGCTAAAAGATAGAAATCTCTTTGGAGAAAAAAAATTAAACAAAATGGGGAATTTCAACCTCCTATATTCTACTTTTTTTAAGTGATATTTTAAAAAAGATTTTGCAGTTCCATCTTTAGGAAGGCAGCACCACAGTTTGTTGGAGGAGTGAATTGATGCAGGGGCCACTCAGGAAGTCTAGGTACACATAGCCTGAATACTTATTTCAAGTTTGCAGCATTTTTCTAAATACCTTATTTCTCACATACAGAATGCACCTTTCCTCAAACAAATCAGCCCCCCAAAATTGGGGTACATGTATTAAGTAGTGAAGCTGTTCTTCTGCCTGGGATAGAGCATTCTGGTTTGTTTCCTGCTCCACCATGCAGCAGCTATTACATTACTTTTCAGGCAGCTGAGGGAGGTGGTTGTGGGTAGTAGTGGATACTTTTGGGGTGGATCGTTGTTCATCACTCCTGAGATGTTAAGGATTGTCTCTCCTTGTTGATAGTCTTGATTTTTCCATTAATCAAGCTAACCTTTCTTTGGGCACTTTTTTCTCTCTGCCAGACATTCCTGGTCTCTCTCCCCCTGTTCCATGGCCTTGGAGACTCCTTATCTCTTTTCAAAATCATAGATTTATCCATGGAGACCAGTCTTAAGCATCAGCTAGGATTTCAGTTTTAGTTGAGCAGGAAGCGGGGGGGGGGAATGAATCAGCTGAAGACTAGGCTCTGTCCGTGCTCTGTGCAGCCATAACTCTAGAAAAATCTTTTAAAAATTATTTCTGCCTTTCAAAATTGAGGTATGCATCATTCTGGGGTCTTAGTATGTGAGTAAACATGACAATTATCAATAAATTGTCAATTCACTTTTACAAACAGAGTTATCTCATAGCTGCACACAGTATATTGCATAGTAATTATATACCGTGAATAAATAATGGAATATTCAGTGGACCAGACAAAAGCACATACAAAATTAAATCTATAGCCTACTAGCCAGGGCGCTGATCTGGAATTTAAGAATCAGGTTCAGGTTGTAGTTCCAATGAATGTTTAAATATCAATACATATTGCAAAAGCTCCAAAAAGACTCACATGTGTTTGCTTCTCCCATCTAGCTTCCCTCACTCACTCAAATTCTTGTGCCTGGATGGCTTTTGTGCTTGATCTACTCTGGGGAAAATGTGTTTTAGAGAATGCCTACTAAATCTAGTCCAGCAGGCAAAATAGGCAAGGCAGTGACTGAGTTAAGACTCTTGCCATGTCTTGGACATGTATAAGGCATCTGACCTGCTCTACTGGTGTCTGGCTTTTTGTGGTTGTGTGTATACCCACCAGCAGAAACTTACATGCCTCAGTGAGGCAACTACTGAACAAAATGTCTGAGCACCTGAGTGGTGACTGGATGTTGCAGCGAAACACCTGGAATAGGAATTCAACACCTTTGTCTGTAGGTTTAGCAATAAATGCCTTCCAGAAGTACAGGAAGTGATATGACTAAAGTAATACATATCACACAAGGTTATTTTTCTCTCTCATTTTTTTCCAACAATAGAAAATAAATATGAATCTTTTTTAAATGCTTGCTTGTTTATTTGTCTGTATTGAGTGTGTCTTGGTCCTGGGTGGAAACACAGTGGGCTACTCGTAGTGGGATAGCTCCTATAAAATACCACAATGTTGCGCACTCCAGACTAAGATGGATATAGGGCAGGGGTTTTCAACCTTGTTTAATCAGTGTACCTGCAGTGGCCAGACACACAGCAGTGTACCCCCAACAGCCAGATGCGGAGCGGGGGGAGAGGGGGGCAGCGGGTGGTGTGCAGCTGGATGCGGAGTAGGGAGGGATGGTGGGGGTGGCATGCAGCCAAATGTGGAGCAGCAGCAGCCTCCGCATGCAAGCTTCCCCCACCCCCCCATGTCCAGCTGGGTGTGTGGTGCCTATGAGGCAGCGTGGGATGGTGCATGGCAGCACTCCATCCCTACCTACCCACACGTACCCTCTAGGGCCTTCTCAAGTACCCCCAGGGGTATGCATAACTCCAGTTGATAACCCCCGCATTTCAAAACTCTAGCCCCCATTGCCTTGTGGGTACTCCTTGATTGGAGATAGGCTAAGGGGCATCACTCTGACAGTAATGCACCCTTGCTGAGGTGTTAGGTAGTCAGCAGCAGCTCTAATCTGTTGCTCTCTAGCAGAAGCTAAAACCATTGAGGCATTGAACATCTGGACTTGGTCTGGCCTTGGACTCTGTCTCAGTGGTCTAAAAGAGGAATGTTAGGTCTTGGACAGCTTCCACTCCTCCATACTCTTGTCTAAGTGTATGCGCTGAAGGTCTTGGTGTGATGGGCCCATAGACCTCTTGTGCATATACCATGATCCAGAAGATCAAAAGTTGTCAAGATTAAGTGTGTCTGGTGTTGAAATAAACTATCTATGTCTATATATATATATATATGTATATATATATATATAGAGAGAGAGAGAGAGAGAGAGAGATCGATCTCCTTAACATTGTCTAATAAAGTTAAATCTGTAAGAGCTTTTTCAGCACTAGCCCAAGCCTATGGAATAAACTCCAGAAAGATCCAGAAGCATCAGGTACCACCACTTTCCATATATATGGATATATATATTCTTTGTACTTGGAATGGAAAATGGTGGTATCTGATGCATCTGGTTCCTTTTAGAGTTTATTCCATAGCCTTGGGCTAGTGCTGAAAAAGCTCTTACAGATTTAACTTTATTAGACAATGTTAAGGATCATAGAAAAAAGATGACAAAGCCATAAGGGAAATACAAAGTGCCTGAGACAGGGACTAACATAGGAAGGATGGGGGTGAGGAGGGGAACACAACTAGGTTACATAACTACAGTGTTAGCCATCTAAGTCTAGGGGGTGGGGAGGCAAGGAGGGAGGCGGGTCACAACACTGAGAGAGAAAGAATATAGATACAAACAAGCCTGTACAAAACTCCGCAATGGTGGAGGGGGTAGGTTGAACAAAGAAGTTACTCAGTCCATAGAGTCCTATCACATGGGTCCTTGTCGGGTGGAGTGGTCTGTGGATGAGAAGTAGCTCTCAGAGTCTATCGGGTGCAGAGGGGGGTCCAGATGGTCCCCTCTGGGTCCAGTCTGGTGGTGGTTAGTTGGGTGGTGTCGGTGTACTGGCACTGGCCCATGATATGTTCGACGTAGATGTCACAGGACCAGTAGATGGTGTTGGACATCATAAGGTGCCACATCAGCTTGGCATATCGGCGGGAGACACAGCAGGCATACAGGACGCACTCGTTCCTGGGGTCCCAGGATACAAGCACTGCCATGATGAGTGCGTTGAACATCACGTCGTAGCAATGGTTCCTCAGGATATTGCCCAGGCGCCGGTGAAGGCTTGGTGCCAGTTCTCGAAGAGAATGGCCACGTCCGTGATCACAATCGTCTTGGCCTCCTCAAGTGGTGCTGATGATGTCGGGGCTCATCTGGCTCTCACAGCCCAGGATGGCGCAATTCACAGAGATCTACCCTGCTGCGTCTGGGATGGCCTTCACCAGGTAGTCCTGGACAGCATTGTGGCAGATCTGCCAGGCTATAGTATGTGGCTTGCAGGCACACAGCATGTGGGGGAGGGTCTCCACCTTGTAGCCGCACCACTGGCATCTCTTATCTCAGTGGCTGTAGCAGACTGCCCCATTCAGAGGCATGCAGTTGAAGCTGACATTGTGGAAGAAGTGCCAGTCCATGAAGCACATGAAGCCCCCACAGGGCATGAAGTGGTTGCTGGAGTCCCACCCCGAGGTGATGTCAAAGACCTTGCCCTGGTCATGTTTGGCCCTCAGGTCACTGGTGTACTTGTTGCAGACAGCGTCCTTCAGGAACCGTTCCAGGAAGGTTCTTATGCAGGGCATCATGGTGACGTAGTTGGTGTGCGGGACTGGCAGGCACAAGACTCCTGGCTCCCAGCACTTCTCAGTCCAGGTCCAAGTGCAGCCAATGTGCTTCCTGAGGTGGTGTGTGGCATTGCAGGCTTGGATCCACAGTGAGGAGAAGTCCCTGCCATCTCTGAGCTCGCCCTCCAGCAAGCCACTGAGGAAGGTGGCTAGATCATGTCCAATGGGTTGGCTTGTGATCCTCTTGCAGGCAGTCTCCTCAAGGGTGCTGCTGGTGATGATACTTACCACTGGGTCCTGTGCCTGAGGAGTAGAGCTGTTGATTATGGTTGCCATTTTGTAACTCTTGATGATAAATTTAAGTATTCTAGGCCAAGGCTATTTAGTATTTACATTAAAAAGTGATCTTAAATTAGGTTCAATAGGAGCTCTGAGTTAGGTGCAAAAAATGAATGCATGGAAATGTGTGCATCTGCCTTTTCAAATCTGACCCTTCAAATGCAGTGTGTAACATGTAGCATAGTTATTTTTGATAAGCAGCCTTATATGTTCTACAAAGGAAACAGTACTGCATCTGGTTGCTTAGAAAATAAGTGAGTTAGGAAACAGAAACAAATGGAACTATAAAAACAAATGTCATTTGCTGAAATGGTTACCTTAGTGCCAAATGAACCAGCAATAAGATTCTCAGTCAGGAGAAATAAAATTGGGAACGGAAGAAATAACAAAACTGATGATATAAATTTGTTTAGTGGAGATGGCACTTGATTCTTCTGCTGTGGATGGAAATACACACACATCTCACTGGGGTATGGCCTAATATAATATTGTAAATGATTAATTCAAAATTGTTCTCTCGAAGAGGGTCAGGCATTCAACTTGGACATAGAGAAGGGCAGAGATAAATCTACAGAATTGCTAGAATTGAAAGAAGATGTGATCTGTGGTATTTGGTAATCTAATAGAAGAAAGCCTTTGCAAAGGAAAATCTCTCATTTAGGTTATAATGGCAGTGCTTGGAGCATAGCAACTTCTGTTTGACTTCCTAGTGAACTGCATTTGAGAAAATGAAAAAGCTTTTTGTTTACACTATTTTCAAAATCATGGTGAACAACTTATTTTTCAAATATTATAGGTGATGGTATATTTGTCTCCAATGCTATATTTTAAATGGGTGGTGAAACTGAAGTCTTATCAGTTGAGGTCATTAAGATCACTTGAGCAGTAACATTAATGTCTGTTATAGCTGCCATATTTGTTCTCCCATATCACAAGTGAGTGCTGACACTTCATGGTTGGCTTGATGGGATATCTCTCTCTGGCATACATATGAGAAGCCCTTGCGCACATTTTTTTGGTCAAAACTGGATGTTCCAGTGAGCAGTGTTTGTTTCCACTGAATTGACGTTTGGCAAGAAAGAATTTTCTTGAAGAATTTCTGGTAACATCTAATGACTAAAAGTCAGATTTGTATCAAAGCAGCAAATATATATATATATATGTTTGTATGTATTTTAGGCCTTTCTGAATAAGGAGGTATTTAATTCAGATTTGGATTTGGCCAATTCAGAGGACAGTGATTTGATTCGGAGATTTGGGTTACTGTCCCGAATTGATACGGCCAAATTGACTTCAAAAGATTCGGCGCTGGTTCAGAGAGATTCAATGATTTGGCCATAGACTATAATGGGGAATCACTGAAATACCTATAACGTTTTTGGCAGATTTGAATGAAAACAGCAAGGATGGTAGCCCCTTCTGAAGGCATGAAGCCTTCCAGGTTTCAAGGAGATAGGTGCAGGGGTTTCTGGGAAACTGCACCTCAAACTGTTCAAAGCAAAACTCATGACATGTGGGACTTCGTGTGTGTGGTAAGGCGCAGCAGGACGAAACCAGCAGGGATGGTAGCCTGTAACAGGGGCCTTCCCAGTGCCAGTAAGAACTCCACCCACACTCTTGTTTCTGGGCCCACCCTCTTGTTTCCTTCCATGCCTTGATGGAAAACTGATTCAGATGTTTCCTAGGTGGGAGGTTGCCCATATAGGTGTCTTCGGGCAACATCCATTCTGCAGTTCCGTACCTCCCCTTACACTGCAGCTCATGCCTCGCACATTGCATCCTTCACCCCCTCCAGCTGTGGTCCCCTCTCTGGGATCTTTGGCTCCCCCTTAGGCCCTGGCCCTGTCTTCAAGCCCGTCAAAATCCCAAGCCTCTTGCTCCGGGCATTCCTCGTGATGGGCCCCTGGCCCTTTGACCCCCCCCACCTTTTGGGTCCTGGCCCAAGAACAAAGCAGTCAAAAGTACCTCTGATATCTTATATTAGACCAACTGATTAGTTGGAGAAATATATCTTAGCAAGCTTCTGGGTTTAAAAACCCTTCATCAGGCTGAGGAAGCATCTAGTTGGTGTGTGTGTCTGCTCTTCCTGGATGCAATGAATAGTGAAGAAGCCAGAGGCTGCCATGTAATTCAGGCAAGAAAGCCAGTAGGTGAAAATGTAAATTGTGTTGGGGTGAGGGACAGGCTGGGAGTGGGGCGGGAAGGAAGGGGTATGCAGCAGGTAAAAGTGGAGAGGTACCTAGGGAGTCAGATGTCAGGCAGGTTATAGTGTGTCATAAATCCAATGTCTATATTGAGTCCATGAGTTTTTGTATCCAGGAGGTTAATGAAGTGAAGTTCATAGGCTCGTCTTTGAAAAGTGGTTTTTAAATTCAAACAAGCACTGAACCTTACTAACTGATCACCAGAAGCAAACTTCCTACACCCCAAAACACACTGAATGGATCCAGACCATGCCAGGACATGAAATGCAAAATCTGCCAACATATTAGTCCAATCTATTACAGACAAGAATACCCAACTACCTGTGGGGGCACATTTCTCACAAGAAAGCCACTCTGTCTCCAATCTCTCAAGCCTGATCATCAAAGGGAATTTACAAACCACTTCACAGATGAGCCTATGAACTTCACTTCTCAACCCTGGCAGGGTACTGTTTTAGGCCATGCCCAGGACTCTGCCAACATATTAGTCCAATCTATTACAGACAAGAATACCCAACTACCTGTGGGGGCACATTTCTCACAAGAAAGCCACTCTGTCTCCAATCTCTCAAGCCTGATCATCAAAGGGAATTTACAAACCACTTCACAGATGAGCCTATGAACTTCACTTCTCAACCCTGGCAGGGTACTGTTTTAGGCCATGCCCAGGACCTGGGGTCTCCTCCTTCTCCATAGCCCCATCCCATACCTCCAAGTTCATCCTGGCACAGGAGCTCAGGAGGCAGATGTTCTTCCCCTGCCGTGTGGTGATAGAGTGAATGCTGCCTCCGGTTCTCAAAGCAGGGCATTAAATGGTTTAAAAAATAAAAAGTAAAAGGAGGAAATAGGTGCAGACAGAGTGAGGAGGGTGGCACTCGCACTGTATGCAGATCGGGCTTGGGGAACCCCAGCAGCAGGAGGCTCACCTTGAAGAACACCAGCTGCTCCACCAAACCAGGATCCAAGGAAGTATGGTGGGGTGTCACAATATCCTCAGCAATGCTGAACACACTCTTGCTTGGAACACTGGTCGATAGACAGGACAGATGTTCCCGGGCAACCATGGCCAAATCCTACCACATCTGGCTGCACGCTGCCCAATTGGCCAAGGGGTCTCATTCCAAAGTTTCCACATCCTCAGCAAGATAGGTAGCCACCAAAGTCGCAGCGCTAGCTGCCTGAGGCTGGGTTCTGGTGCCTCTGGACCCCACCATTGAAGCCATGTCATTGGCCCACATTAGCAGCAGCTGTCATGGAGGAGACTGGCTAGTGCTGGGAATCCTGGCTTGGGAAAGTGGATCGCCCTCTTCCACATCCCCCCTTCCTCTGGCCTTCTGCCTCCCTGACTCTGTTCACCAGCACCTCCATCCAGTGATTGAGCATTTTGCTGGTGCACACACTCCCCTTCAGGTCACATATGGCCACCAGCACATGGATTGTACTGGGCTGCAAAGTATCCAGCCATTTGTTGATGCCCTCCTTCAGCTGTTTCACCAGTGCCTGCACCTCTGGTCACAGCTGCTTGCCCCAGCCAGGAACACTGATTCCCTGGAACTTCTCCAGTTGGTTCTCAAGCTCCATCACTAGAAAGATCACCTGGCTAAGGAGGGTATTGACAGTGCTGAGGGCCTCAGTGGCCTTGAGGAACGGCTTGAGGACCATTAAGATCTGGGAGATGGTATCCCACTCCATTTTGTTAAGGGGGCTGCTGATCCCAATCTCCTTAAGCAGGGCCATCTCATGGATGGCCTTCTGTTGCTCCACCAGCCTTTGACCATCAAGTAAGTGGAGTTCCACCGAGTCTCCACATCCTGCATGATTTTGTGCTGCAGGACGTTCAGCTCTGCCTGTTTGTCCCATAGCATGTTGCCCCCTTTGATGCTCTGGTGGAAGTAGCCTGCCACCTTCCTGCATTTTGAAATGAGCTTGCCCGGCTGCCAGTGATGGCACTGTCATGACCTGTCCCCCTCCAAGGCATCCCTGACTATGAGCTGGAACGTGTGTGCCACACAGGGGATGCCAAAAAAGTTGGCATCACGGACCACCTTAACTATATTGGCCCCATTGTCAGTGACCATGAACCCACAGGTGAGCTCACCATGCCCAATGAGCCACCCCTGCACCATGCGGTTCATGGCCACCATGATTCCTGTTGCCCTGTGGGACTCATCCATCACCTCAGCTTGAAGGAGAGCCCACTGATGGCCTGACTGATGGCACCAGTGCCCTGTGAGGGAGAGGTAGGCGTGATCTCCACCCCAGCTGCTCCAGATATCTGAGGTGAAGTGCAAGGCTACCTGCGGACCTGCCTTGCGCAGGTCCTTCCTCAAATACTCCCTCCATGCCTCATACAGGGAGGGAACCACTGTCCTGATAAAGGTGGTGTGTGTGGGCACCTGGTAGGATGGGACCACGGGTGCCATTAGCCTCCTGAACCCTGGCCACTCTAATAAGAAGAAGGGCTGGTCATCCACACCAAGCATCTCCCCAATGCTCTGGGTGACCTCGCTCACCTTTGCAATGTGCCCCACTTTGTCTGTGGCTTTCCCCCACTGCTCCAGGGTGGCCTGCATTTTCTTGGATACGGGGGCTTTGGAGTGACACAGGGATTTCCCTTTGGGCACACTCCCACTGGTGCCAGGCTGAGGAGGAGCAAGGGCAAGGGGGTGCTGCCTCCTGAGATGCATCAGCATTGCAGTGGTGGTGAAGTGTTTCACCTCCTTGCCCTGGCTGATCTGCCTTTGGCAGTGCTGGCAGATAGCATACTTGGGATAATCTGCCACCTCAAAATGGTCCTACACTACACTACTGTTTCCCCCCTGTGCTTCTAGGTTGAGGGTGGGGATCCTGCTTTAGCCCCCTCCTCAGCAGGA
>NW_005841837.1:5186835-5204310 GCF_000455745.1 Alligator sinensis
ATGGCCTAATATAATATTGTAAATGATTAATTCAAAATTGTTCTCTCGAAGAGGGTCAGGCATTCAACTTGGACATAGAGAAGGGCAGAGATAAATCTACAGAATTGCTAGAATTGAAAGAAGATGTGATCTGTGGTATTTGGTAATCTAATAGAAGAAAGCCTTTGCAAAGGAAAATCTCTCATTTAGGTTATAATGGCAGTGCTTGGAGCATAGCAACTTCTGTTTGACTTCCTAGTGAACTGCATTTGAGAAAATGAAAAAGCTTTTTGTTTACACTATTTTCAAAATCATGGTGAACAACTTATTTTTCAAATATTATAGGTGATGGTATATTTGTCTCCAATGCTATATTTTAAATGGGTGGTGAAACTGAAGTCTTATCAGTTGAGGTCATTAAGATCACTTGAGCAGTAACATTAATGTCTGTTATAGCTGCCATATTTGTTCTCCCATATCACAAGTGAGTGCTGACACTTCATGGTTGGCTTGATGGGATATCTCTCTCTGGCATACATATGAGAAGCCCTTGCGCACATTTTTTTGGTCAAAACTGGATGTTCCAGTGAGCAGTGTTTGTTTCCACTGAATTGACGTTTGGCAAGAAAGAATTTTCTTGAAGAATTTCTGGTAACATCTAATGACTAAAAGTCAGATTTGTATCAAAGCAGCAAATATATATATATATATGTTTGTATGTATTTTAGGCCTTTCTGAATAAGGAGGTATTTAATTCAGATTTGGATTTGGCCAATTCAGAGGACAGTGATTTGATTCGGAGATTTGGGTTACTGTCCCGAATTGATACGGCCAAATTGACTTCAAAAGATTCGGCGCTGGTTCAGAGAGATTCAATGATTTGGCCATAGACTATAATGGGGAATCACTGAAATACCTATAACGTTTTTGGCAGATTTGAATGAAAACAGCAAGGATGGTAGCCCCTTCTGAAGGCATGAAGCCTTCCAGGTTTCAAGGAGATAGGTGCAGGGGTTTCTGGGAAACTGCACCTCAAACTGTTCAAAGCAAAACTCATGACATGTGGGACTTCGTGTGTGTGGTAAGGCGCAGCAGGACGAAACCAGCAGGGATGGTAGCCTGTAACAGGGGCCTTCCCAGTGCCAGTAAGAACTCCACCCACACTCTTGTTTCTGGGCCCACCCTCTTGTTTCCTTCCATGCCTTGATGGAAAACTGATTCAGATGTTTCCTAGGTGGGAGGTTGCCCATATAGGTGTCTTCGGGCAACATCCATTCTGCAGTTCCGTACCTCCCCTTACACTGCAGCTCATGCCTCGCACATTGCATCCTTCACCCCCTCCAGCTGTGGTCCCCTCTCTGGGATCTTTGGCTCCCCCTTAGGCCCTGGCCCTGTCTTCAAGCCCGTCAAAATCCCAAGCCTCTTGCTCCGGGCATTCCTCGTGATGGGCCCCTGGCCCTTTGACCCCCCCCACCTTTTGGGTCCTGGCCCAAGAACAAAGCAGTCAAAAGTACCTCTGATATCTTATATTAGACCAACTGATTAGTTGGAGAAATATATCTTAGCAAGCTTCTGGGTTTAAAAACCCTTCATCAGGCTGAGGAAGCATCTAGTTGGTGTGTGTGTCTGCTCTTCCTGGATGCAATGAATAGTGAAGAAGCCAGAGGCTGCCATGTAATTCAGGCAAGAAAGCCAGTAGGTGAAAATGTAAATTGTGTTGGGGTGAGGGACAGGCTGGGAGTGGGGCGGGAAGGAAGGGGTATGCAGCAGGTAAAAGTGGAGAGGTACCTAGGGAGTCAGATGTCAGGCAGGTTATAGTGTGTCATAAATCCAATGTCTATATTGAGTCCATGAGTTTTTGTATCCAGGAGGTTAATGAAGTGAAGTTCATAGGCTCGTCTTTGAAAAGTGGTTTTTAAATTCAAACAAGCACTGAACCTTACTAACTGATCACCAGAAGCAAACTTCCTACACCCCAAAACACACTGAATGGATCCAGACCATGCCAGGACATGAAATGCAAAATCTGCCAACATATTAGTCCAATCTATTACAGACAAGAATACCCAACTACCTGTGGGGGCACATTTCTCACAAGAAAGCCACTCTGTCTCCAATCTCTCAAGCCTGATCATCAAAGGGAATTTACAAACCACTTCACAGATGAGCCTATGAACTTCACTTCTCAACCCTGGCAGGGTACTGTTTTAGGCCATGCCCAGGACCTGGGGTCTCCTCCTTCTCCATAGCCCCATCCCATACCTCCAAGTTCATCCTGGCACAGGAGCTCAGGAGGCAGATGTTCTTCCCCTGCCGTGTGGTGATAGAGTGAATGCTGCCTCCGGTTCTCAAAGCAGGGCATTAAATGGTTTAAAAAATAAAAAGTAAAAGGAGGAAATAGGTGCAGACAGAGTGAGGAGGGTGGCACTCGCACTGTATGCAGATCGGGCTTGGGGAACCCCAGCAGCAGGAGGCTCACCTTGAAGAACACCAGCTGCTCCACCAAACCAGGATCCAAGGAAGTATGGTGGGGTGTCACAATATCCTCAGCAATGCTGAACACACTCTTGCTTGGAACACTGGTCGATAGACAGGACAGATGTTCCCGGGCAACCATGGCCAAATCCTACCACATCTGGCTGCACGCTGCCCAATTGGCCAAGGGGTCTCATTCCAAAGTTTCCACATCCTCAGCAAGATAGGTAGCCACCAAAGTCGCAGCGCTAGCTGCCTGAGGCTGGGTTCTGGTGCCTCTGGACCCCACCATTGAAGCCATGTCATTGGCCCACATTAGCAGCAGCTGTCATGGAGGAGACTGGCTAGTGCTGGGAATCCTGGCTTGGGAAAGTGGATCGCCCTCTTCCACATCCCCCCTTCCTCTGGCCTTCTGCCTCCCTGACTCTGTTCACCAGCACCTCCATCCAGTGATTGAGCATTTTGCTGGTGCACACACTCCCCTTCAGGTCACATATGGCCACCAGCACATGGATTGTACTGGGCTGCAAAGTATCCAGCCATTTGTTGATGCCCTCCTTCAGCTGTTTCACCAGTGCCTGCACCTCTGGTCACAGCTGCTTGCCCCAGCCAGGAACACTGATTCCCTGGAACTTCTCCAGTTGGTTCTCAAGCTCCATCACTAGAAAGATCACCTGGCTAAGGAGGGTATTGACAGTGCTGAGGGCCTCAGTGGCCTTGAGGAACGGCTTGAGGACCATTAAGATCTGGGAGATGGTATCCCACTCCATTTTGTTAAGGGGGCTGCTGATCCCAATCTCCTTAAGCAGGGCCATCTCATGGATGGCCTTCTGTTGCTCCACCAGCCTTTGACCCTCAAGTAAGTGGAGTTCCACCGAGTCTCCACATCCTGCATGATTTTGTGCTGCAGGACGTTCAGCTCTGCCTGTTTGTCCCATAGCATGTTGCCCCCTTTGATGCTCTGGTGGAAGTAGCCTGCCACCTTCCTGCATTTTGAAATGAGCTTGCCCGGCTGCCAGTGATGGCACTGTCATGACCTGTCCCCCTCCAAGGCATCCCTGACTATGAGCTGGAACGTGTGTGCCACACAGGGGATGCCAAAAAAGTTGGCATCACGGACCACCTTAACTATATTGGCCCCATTGTCAGTGACCATGAACCCACAGGTGAGCTCACCATGCCCAATGAGCCACCCCTGCACCATGCGGTTCATGGCCACCATGATTCCTGTTGCCCTGTGGGACTCATCCATCACCTCAGCTTGAAGGAGAGCCCACTGATGGCCTGACTGATGGCACCAGTGCCCTGTGAGGGAGAGGTAGGCGTGATCTCCACCCCAGCTGCTCCAGATATCTGAGGTGAAGTGCAAGGCTACCTGCGGACCTGCCTTGCGCAGGTCCTTCCTCAAATACTCCCTCCATGCCTCATACAGGGAGGGAACCACTGTCCTGATAAAGGTGGTGTGTGTGGGCACCTGGTAGGATGGGACCACGGGTGCCATTAGCCTCCTGAACCCTGGCCACTCTAATAAGAAGAAGGGCTGGTCATCCACACCAAGCATCTCCCCAATGCTCTGGGTGACCTCGCTCACCTTTGCAATGTGCCCCACTTTGTCTGTGGCTTTCCCCCACTGCTCCAGGGTGGCCTGCATTTTCTTGGATACGGGGGCTTTGGAGTGACACAGGGATTTCCCTTTGGGCACACTCCCACTGGTGCCAGGCTGAGGAGGAGCAAGGGCAAGGGGGTGCTGCCTCCTGAGATGAAGCAGCATTGCAGTGGTGGTGAAGTGTTTCACCTCCTTGCCCTGGCTGATCTGCCTTTGGCAGTGCTGGCAGATAGCATACTTGGGATAATCTGCCACCTCAAAATGGTCCTACACTACACTACTGTTTCCCCCCTGTGCTTCTAGGTTGAGGGTGGGGATCCTGCTTTAGCCCCCTCCTCCTGCCTTATCCCCCTCCTCAGCAGACAGAGGCACAACATCAGGGGAAGCTGAGCCACCTGCCCCCACAACCTGCTCCTAAGTGCCTTCCAGAAGAGACCTGCCTTAGGGGAACATTGAGGGGTGTAGAGCACAAGCTCAGATTCCCCAGAATGTCCCTCGCTGTGGCACTGAGCTCCCCTGGTTCCAGATCCAGCTCCTCCTCTGGCACTGGGGGGCTCATTCTAGGAGATGAAAGTGGGATGGAGGAGAGAGACTGTCATTCTGCTGATGCTTACAATTAAAAAAATTATATTTCAGTTGTTATTGTTTCTGTTGTTACTCAAAAATCTCTATATTTGACTACTTATTTTGATTTGCAAGGGAGAATAATTTGAAATGTCCAAATTTACCATGAAGGGAAACCTCCTCCAGAATAATTTAAATTGGTGTGTTTTTCCTCTCCTAATGCCACTGCTGCTTCTTCAGTCATTCAGATGATTTCTTTAAAAGGAGCTTTATTTTTAAAATCTAAACTTTCAAAGAAAAAACAGGAAAGTTAGAGCAACTAGCTTTTGCCTACTTATAAAGAAAAAAGAATCTTAAGGAAGGCAGAAGGAAATAAATATTGATGTTCAGTCTGTGAAAATATAGATTAATACATAAAGCAGTTGGAGACTTGATCCTTTGAGGTGCTTATCATCCCTTGTATGAGCTGAATCAATATATATAATATGTATGGACAACTGCTTATTGACTGTTAATAAACTTAAAGGGTTATTTGAGAGATGGTCAATTATGTTGATTTCAAGTAAAAATTTTAATAGCTCCACTACAAAGTGGAGAGTATTACTACTGGTTTAAACATACAATTTATTGAATGGTTCAGGTAGGTTTTTTGTCCCTTTTAAAACGTGAGTAATGTAATATTGGATTCCTATTCTTAGAAGGGAATAGATGTACTGTTTCTGAACTATCATAGATTTGTGAGAGCTGCTGGGATGATGCTTTACTGGGCATTTCCTTTGAAATAATTGTTCTTCAGAGTAGGCAGAATGAAAAGTATAAATAAAGCAGGGATTTATATTATTTCTGCATTGCCTATTTGTATATGAACAAGTCCTACAAGAAGGAGCTCTATGGAAGCTCAGTGCTTGTTCTTCCCAACTAGACCAAATCCTCCCTTGCTTTGGGAGTAAGCAGCTTTGTGCACAGAAGTGTCAGCATTTGCACTTTTTGAGCACTGACTTTTTTCAGGGGCTTTTGTCTCTCTCAGTGATGATCACACACTTCAGTTTACACATCCAAAGCCAATTGTGTCACAGAAACCCGTGTTTGGAAACATGGGTCCCATTGGTCAAATTGTGCATAGCTGTGGGTGTCTGCAAAAGGTAAAGGCAAGGGCACAAGGAGACTTTTTCCTTATGACACTGTGAAATGTCAGACTATAATCCTGGTCCTTGTGTGAACTGAACAGTTCAGCTAACAGCACTAATCACAACAAAGAGAACATGGGGAGGCAGATAGTTGCATTATTACTACCAAGTTCACCAGACCATAAGGCTTAGAGAGTTTTGGGAGTGTGAATAGTGCCTGCTTTTGAATAATTTTTCAGCTGCATCAGCTGCATGCTATATTATGGCCACTTCTACACACCAAACTGGGCTATACCTAAAAGTTTCCATCTGGCCCTATTAGACCATGAGAAGATGGAAAGGTCATGGCTCAAAACTTCTTTTAAAATCACCACTCAGGCCAATTCAATGAGGCTAGAACCTTTTTATTTGGATGATTATTCACTAAAGCCCATCTCTGATGTTGCCTTCTCTGCCTATGAGAAATGCAACAAGGATCTTACAAAGACTCGTGGAACAGTCACCTTTATATCCTTCCCACTTCTTTTAATCTTCTTTTGTCTTGTCATGCCTTAAAAATAATGTTGGTAGGTTTGGAGCATGCTCAAAATAAATGGCTTCTGTATCTGGCATCACTTTGAACCTTAATCACCTACAAAAGCTGCTTATTGCTTCTTGTCGTCCTTTGCTATAAACATCATTGCTTAAAAATACAGTACATGAGATTTGTCATGAGGATGAAGCTGCAAATTTCTCCATCCCTGCTTCCCACTCCCTCCCCTAAGAAGTCTATTTCATGTTAGAACAATGAATGTTCAGAAGCTGCTCAGTATAAAAATCAGATTAGGCAAACAATACATTCTGAAAATATAAAGAAATACAAAAGAAGACGAGACAGAGAGGCTTATAAAAGAGGATCTTTAAAGCCTCTGGGGTGAGGGGAGGGGGGTGTGACTAAAATTCATCCCAAAAGTTAATAAGGAAAGCTTTATACTGCTATAGTGAAACAAAGTTATGTAAAGCACAATAGAATATAAAAGAGAATCAAAGATCTTTTTAAAAGTGTTTTAGCTTAGCTTCAGCATTTCCACTTGTTTAGTAATCTCAGCAAGTTAAAAGGCTGTCCCAGAACACAGATATATTTATATTTCATCCAATAAAATGTGTCACTATGCAGTATTTATATTTCCTTATTTAGACTAAAATATAAATAAATTGGCACAATAGTCATTTAAAATGAGGAACCGAATAAAGAATTGTCCGGGGGGGGGGGACCCCAACTATCCAACTATACATGCATTTCTTTCTTTAAGCAAATATTTTATTTGATTATATTTTTTCCAAAGGATCTTAAATTAATTAATTTTTGGCCCCTACAAAATGCTGCCTTGGCTCTTCTTTATCTTGACTTTGGCATAAAGGAGGGAATCCACTTGGCCTCTTCATAAGAAAAGACAATCGGGTGTTTTAAGAGGTGATACTGACTATTTTAGCTGCCTTGGATACCACTTAAACATGCAAATATAAGATCAAAACCATACTTTGGAATATGGGTCATATGCAAGGAATACAAAAAAATCACAATAATTTCTTTTCCTAAAAATATATGATTATTTCTTTTACTAATAAGCCCATTATTATGATCAAGTCTGTTCCTCTGTTCTTGGCAAATAATGAAATCATAGATGGTGACTGATAAACTTGAGTATAAAAGTATTTGCTTGAAGGAAAAGAAAAGTGGGCAGACACAGGAATTCATATTCACTGTGCATTAAACAAGTAAAAAATATGCATCCAGATGTCTTCCTGAAGCCACTGGCCCAGTTAAGGAGAGTGAAGTGGTTTTGAGCAGTGCTTTAAGTCCTGAAAGGATTCTGTAGCTGCTTCAGATTTCCTTTCAAAGCTGAGGGGAAACACATTCCAGAATGTCCTCTTTGCCAACCTTTAAGAGGTCAGTCCTATAGGATAAGGCTAAGAGCAAACATTAGGATGAGACTTGAACATAGCCCCTCTGGAAAGTTGGAGAAAAGAGGGAGAGAAAAAAAAATCTTATGCCACTCTTTTATTAAACACAGTGGTTGTGCCTTTGCATAGTTTCATTTTGCTTGCTGTGTATTTATAGCCCATTGAACACGTCAAGGTTTTAATATTCCCAAGAGCAAACACATCAAGAAATTCATTAGTTCTCCTGCAATGTGGCATTCCCCTCCCCCTCATCAGAAGATTTTGTGCAAAGCAGGTGAAAAAAAGAAAGAATTACATTCACAATTGCTTCAAAAAAATGGAAGGCATGCCCAAATGAGGAAGAGGAAAGCTCACAAACTCCAGCAGGTTAAGTGTAAACGTGAAATAAGGTAAGCCCTATAAGAATTTGAGGACCACATATCAAAAGATGCTAAAAATTATCATAAAAAACTTGTTTAAATACATCAGAAGCAGGAAGCCAGTGAGAAAAGTCTGTGGGACCATTAGATGACCAAGGTATAAAAGATTAACTTGGGGATGATAAAGCCAAAGCAGAGAAACTCTATGAATTCTTTGCATTGTGTAATGAGGTCCCACCCCAGGGATAGCCATGATGTTTCTGGAGACTCTCCCCAGCCCTTGCCTCTTTTGCCTTCTTCGGGCAGTCTCCCCTTCCACTTTCCTGCCATGCCTCAATGTAAGGGAAAAGGGAGGCTGCCCAGGGCTCCCCAAGTCAGATCTCCTACTCACGCGTACTGCTGTCCCTACTCATCACCTTAAGGACTACTAACATGGGCTCCATCCTCCCCTATATCCACACAAATGCCTCACAGATGCCACACATACTAATTAAATGATATTCACCCCTATGAGCTATGGACTCCTGGCTCTGTTTGTCCTTACACTAGCCCCTCTCTGGCCTATGGGCACTCTGGCCCCCTTGTTCTCCAGTTGTGGCCCTCATGGCCTTCAGTCCTTCTTCTTAGGCCCTGCTCCTAGGCCAGTTGAGACCCATGGGCTCTCCAGCCCTACCAGTCTCCAAGTGTGACTATTCTTGCCCTTGGGCCCTTCCTAAGACCTGGCCCAACTCCTAGACCAGGGAGACCTTTGGGTGCCCTGGTCCTATCTGCTTCCCAGGCTCTCCAGGCCTCTGCTCTCTTTCTGAGTCCCTTAGCCCCTGCTCACTTCCTGGGTTCTCTGGCCCCTGTTTTTCTGGGCCAGCTGGGACCTCCTTACCTCCCATTAGTCTCTTCCACAAACCACCAGATGTAGCCCAGCCATCAGTCTACATGCTCTATATCCCACCAGCCCTAAGGCTGAGTTTTCAGCCCTAAGGCTGCCTACCTACAAACATACTCAATGTGGGCCAGGGTGACTTCCTCAGCAGTCTGCTTAGAAGCCCCTTCCCTTTCAGCTTCCATGGCAAGACTGCTTAGCTACCTTGGGCTTATATATATCTCAAGCCCAGCTCCACCCCCCGCCCCAGTCAGGTGTTTTCCCTAGTTACTGCTTCAGCTGTTTATAGAATATTATCTCCTCCTAAGGTGACAAGCATGCTAAGTGCCCTGTCACACATTGTTTTACCATGGAAGATACTGGGGACATTTCCATACCAGATCAATCATTCCTAGTTGACAGGTCTAAAAAGTTGGAACACACTGAAATGATAAAAGAAGGAGTTTTAAAACAAAGTGATATATTAAATATTAATGTCATAATAAGTCACCAGGAGTTATTGTGTGACTATAGTGTACAGTTGTGGTCTCTGCATCTTAAAATGCAGTAAAATTGAAAAGGCGCAGAGAAGGGTAGCCAAAATAATCAGGGGTATGGAACAGTTGCCATTCCAGAAGACACTAAAGCTGCTAAAACTCTTCAGCTTGAAAAGGAGAAGACTGAGGGGAGGATATGATAGAGGTGTAAAATATGAAGGGTGTGGTCTAAGGGCGCTTGTACACAGTTCATAGATTTCATAGACATTAGGGCTGGAAGGGACCTCGGAGGATTGAGTCCAGCCACCTGCCCCAGGGGCAGAAGTCAGCCAGGGTCAAAGGATCCCAGCAAGATAGACATCTAAATGTTTCTTAAAAGAGTCCAGAGTAGGTGCTTGCACCACCTGATGGGGTTTTAGTCTTCTATGCCCTCTATATTGAAACAGTGGGTTATTAATTGAAACCCACTCTTTCAATTTAGGAGTTTTATTTTTCTGTCAGTTTGTGGTGAGGGGAGCAATCCTTTTTTTGTTTTTTTTGGTGGAGCCTGCCTATGGCTAGAGGATGAGCTGCCAGTGGGCTGAATAGCCCCTGAGCTGCAGGGGCCCCTGGTCCTTCCATCCATGGTGGCAGTGACCCACAGGAAAGAGTTGAATTGGGCTGATTGGGCAGGGTGCTGCCGCCAAGCTGGCACCCACTAGCACCCTACCTGGGTAGACCTGGAGCGTGCTGCCACTGTGGAGGGCAGACCGGGGCCCCCTGCAGCTCAGGCGACACTCAGCCCATCAGGAGCTGGCCCCCCGGCTGTGGGCAGATTCCACCAGGAAAACAAAAACGATTGGGCCCCTCACCACTTTTGCCTTCAGTAGGCACCTGCTGAAAGAAGAAATGGTGAGGGTCCTGATCCTTTTTTTTCTGTGGAGCCCACACACCTCTCCCACAGCTGGGGGGGGTGGGGCGTGTTAAGCTGAGTCATCAGGAATTTAGACAGGCATCTCAACGTGTAGACATTAAAGTGCATTTATGCTCTATGTGGACTGACTTGGGACTAAAGTTAATCCCAAGTCATTCCACACACATAGCATTAATGTGCTTTAATTCATCTACACACGTGTTAATGCGCTTTAACTAATCATGCCTAAATTTGATACCTGTATTTACAGGTCCCCCTCCCCCTAATCCCACACCCACCACCTTGTATTTACAGGTATCACATTTAGGCATGATTAGCCCAAAATCACCATTTTAAAGCATATTAAGGGCATGCATGTACAGATATGCACCTTAATGCACCTTAAATTTAGGCTAATGTGCCTTAAAATGTCTCATGTAGATATGCCCATTTTTAACTATTTTTCAAGTTCTGAGCATCTGGAAACTTGCAGACACAATGACAAGAACAGGTAGAGTTTAAGTTCACTGTACATTTTTAAAAGACAGCTTAACTGGAATAAGTATGATCTAGTAGGTGGAGCATTGCATTGGGAGAGAGGCAACCTGGATGCTAATCTGGGCTTTGCCACTGATCTGCTATTTGATATTGGAAAGATGTCTTTAAACCAGATTTTTGTTATTCCATCCATTCCTTGTTTGTCTTGCCTTTTAAAATATTATAATCACCACTTTTGCAGACATAGTTTCTTACTAGGCATGTCTACACCTTCACTAATGTGCTGCAATTACAGCGCATTAAGTTTAGTACCTGTAATTACAGGTACTAAACTTAATGCACCATAATCGACACTACTACACATTAGTGCCGACGCATGCTTTTTATGCTAATGTGCAGTAGACTAATTCTCCTGTGCATTAGTGCATTAGCATGGGTTTTGCCTGCTGTGCTAATGCTCAGTAGAATTAGTCTGTTGGGCCTTTAGTGGCTTTTGTAGATGTGTCCACTGTATGTGAGTTCAGTGTACACACACACACACACACACACACGAGATCTGGTGGGACCCTCAGCTGCTACCATAAAAATATTGAAAAGCAGCATATATTTTGCTTAGATATTTTCTCCTTGGTCTGAAGAACATTTTTGGCTTACGGTGGGAAAAAATGTTCCTTATGGAATTTTCATTCAGAAGCAACATCTGTAATAATGATGTTTGCACTTGAAATGATACTTCTCCCTCACTCGATAATGGTAGGCAATTAAGTGAGAAAATGCATATTGCTGACATTGTATAAAAAATCAGCATTATTTTTTTTCTCTGGAACTTGTTAAAATATATTGCAGAAGATAAGGAGTAAAATATTTGAAAGCACCTAAATGCCCTCTAAATGTCAGGAACTGGGGCTTCTCAGGGTATTGAGAGATGAACATGTTATATTGTGTTAAAAGGGAGCAAGGGACTTATTACTTAACCGCTGAGTATGGTATACTGTGTGCATATCTTCTAATATAAAAGTAAATAACTTTGCTTCTCACCCTTTTAGCACAATATATGTTCATGTGGCCAGAGGGTGATGCAGGCACAGGGGGAACCCAGAGCTGCTCCTGCCCTGCTGCAGCTGCGGGGTGCTGAATTTGGCAGGGGACAGTGACAGCAGTGGAGGGTCCTCCACCCCTGACCTGCTCCTTACTCTCCTCCCCCCACATAAGGAATGTGTCCCCTGCTGTCTGGGATGAGAAACTGGCAAGAGGAACTTGTACACTGCCACTGATCTCAGCTGATGCTGTCATGGAGCAGTGCCCAGAGCCACTCCTGTCCTGCTTCTGCCCTGCAATATAGGGAAGAGCTACACTGGGAGCCAGGTTCAAATGGACAAAGGCAGTAGTGTGTAGGTTCCTTCTTTCAGTGTATTCTCCTGACCAAAAGGGGATCCTGGAGGTGGGAGGAGGACAAGCAGGGAACAGGCCCTGGAAGGAGGAACCTGCACACCACTGCTATCCCTGGCCCAGCCTGGCTCCCCATGCAGCTGTTCCACACAGACTTCAGCTGGAGAGGAACAACAGTGGCTCTGGCTCCCCACCCCAACCCCCACCTCCAGGTCAGCCAGGGCAATGGCACTAGTGTCACTAGGGTGTGTGCCTGCTCCTTGCTCATCTCCTCAATATTTGCCACTGACTTGGGGGCTCCAGGTGCATCTTGCCCACATTCCCCCATGCTCAGAGGGGTGGTATGCCATATCCCCTTCAGGAAAACCTGGCTCTGCCCATGCATCTTTTCATAACTTAATTCACTTTAGTTCCCTTATGGATTACTGAGGACTCAGCTCCTAAATTACTTTCAGTTAGGTCCCCAAAGGACTCAGATTTCCTCCCTCTCTGGAAAATGCCCCAGTGACTATACACATGAATCAGACTGGCTTTCTAGCTCTGGACCAAGGATTCTTTGCAGAGTAGAAACAGCTTCAGAGGATCCTCTGAGAACGTCCCCATCTCAGAACAGCCAAAAATCTGGCTGGTAGGACACACACCTAGAAGTGGGTGTGAATCACCTCAAGCACAGGAGGGGACTAAACCGAGATCTCTTATAGCATGTCACTACCTCTTCTAGATTGTTTCTCAGAGCACTTCATAGAAGCATGCTGCTGCTCCTCCTCCACACATGCCAAACCAGGTACTTTGAGAGTGTGCCCCCCCAATCCCACACCACCACCTTGAGAGAGGCATGCTTGTAGTAAGTGGTGGAAAAGTGCTCCCTTGGGCTGGCTCCTCCTCCTTATGTCCAGGTTTGGCCTGTGTGGAGCAGGAGCAGGTAGACAGATTGCATTTCCTAGTGGCCCTTTTCAGAGCACCCTGAAAGCAGGGTAGACATGTCCTCACATCCTGGGTGAGTGCTTTATCCAACAAGCTATTGTATAAAAGTGAGAGAGGGGATGCATTCTTCTCTTCCATACTGTGAGATGGATGACTTATATGTTAAGTGTTAACATTTTTACTATGCCACCAGCCACTCTGTGCTCCTTTATTATCAAAAGGAAGATAACAGACTGGATAGTCACAGGGGTTCAGCACACAGTAACTTCCATTGTTTTCAAGTGGAGTGACTAAAAGATAAGGCCTGTGGAACTTCTGTCTCAATCATTCAAATTATGACACAGCCTCCCATAATGGAGACGGATAGGGCAGCAATGGCTGCAGCATGTTGGTCCAATTCTGCCTAGATTTACACTTTCTGGAAATGTATATACTTGGAAGTTGCAGCAGCTATTACAAACATATGCTTCAACTCCAATCTGCATAAAACGTTTGTGTCATGGACCAAAGTAAGCAAACCTGGTTGCATTTGATGAGCTCTGGGCAATATCTGTGTCACAGGCTATCTGGAAAATGTAAACTCTGGAGTGTTAAACCATATAGGACACTGTAATGAGACAAATCATTTTCAGGGAAGTGGGATAAATGCACAACTGCTATTTCTGCTGAAATTTGCCTGGCTTTTTGTAATGTTTTCTTTCCTTTTTGTTTTTAATGGCACCATGAAAAAGTTAGTCAACCCTATCTCATTGCTGCTTCCCTGCGGGGCTCATCAGTTTTCTTCACTTTATAATTACCATTGCGATATGTGCCAGTGGATTCTTCAGAGATAACAGAACCCAGTGTTGCTTGCTTGTTCAGGAATTGTACACAAGAACATAAGTGCCATATTGGGTTTGACCAATGGTCCGTCTAGTACAGTACCGTCTCCAACAATGGCAGGAAGCCTTAGAGCAGTAGTTTTTAATCCCTAAAAAAATGAATGGAGGTGCAGATCCCTTTGAATTGTAAGTGTTGATATTCACATACTTTTGGTTGATCATAGTCATCTGTCATGGACCCCTTAGACATAGTCTGTGGACACCCAGAGATCCACAGAGCACAGGTTGTAAAGCACTGCCTTAGAGGGAGAGCATAGAACTGGATATATATTAAGTGATCTATCCACTATTTGTTACTCTCCCTAGCATCCACCATCATTGCTTTGGAGATGCCATATGAAACATCTTCACCCCTTCTGTTCAACAGCTATTAAAAGATCACCTATGAATTTGTCTAGTTCCTTTTTGAACCTGGCTATGCTATCTGGCTCTGCCACCTCCTGTGGCAGAGAATTACATGTTGTATAAAAAAATACTCTCTCAGTTTAAAACCTGTCTCCTACTAATTTCAGAGGGTGCCCTCTAGTTCTAGTATGCTGGGACATGGTGAATAACCCTGTTCACTTTCAGTGCCTGTAAATGTGATAACGTCACAATGTACGCATGATGAAAATGTCACTTTGCGTGGCTTAATGGCATCACACATTACATGTGGGGGTTTTAGATGAGTTTGCATCATTTCAAATTAAACTATATCCCAATATTTTTTAGACTCTTACAAACAGTTGATGGTTGTGTTTTTTTTCTTTAAAATGTCAGGCTTTGTATGCTTGCTTCTATAGATACCACTTAAATACAGTCTCACCCTATGTTTTGATTTTTCAGTAATAACTTGGCAGGAAATATAAATTGTAAAAATGCTGCAATATAGGGTTCCATAAAAAGCAAGACATTTTCTGTCAGTAACTCCACACCAATAATATTAGGGGGTAAACATCCGTCTTTCAGCAGTTTGGAAGTCTAAATTCTTCACTAGTTTGCAGCAAATGTCTCTGCAGATAAAACATCTTTAAAGCAATGCGAAAATAATAATAGTAGTAATAATAATGTCTTTTAGTATGCCTTTTAAATAATAAGGTCACACTGAATTTATCACCTAAAACTAATTGATTTACATGATCATAATCCTGATATAGCTTTCACTCTACCAGTATAATATAGATTATAGGACCAGATCCAGGCATGCAGTCATATGCAGTTTGTGGCACCGCAAACCTCTTTGCAGCACCACAAGCCACATGTGTTGTACATTAAACTGTGCACCGCACTCCTAATTTGCAACTCTGGAGCAAAATTTGCTACCGGGATTTCCCAGTACCACAAAACCCCCCCAAAAAACCCTACCAAAAAAACAGTGCAAAGCATGCCAAAGTGTTGTGTGCTGGGACAAATGTGGAATTGGGAACAGGCAGCCCAGGGCTGCCTGCTCCCCCATTTCTGCATGCTGAGAAACCCCCATGCTGAGGCACTCTGGGACCCAGCCAGCTGCTCCCTGGCTGGCTGAGGCATAGTGTGCCTCAAGATGGAGAAGCAGGCAGCCCTGGGGTAGCTGGTCCCCTTTCTCTGTTTGCCTAGGTGCAGGGACTCTGCTGCAAAGCCCCCATGCTGGAGGTATGAGGCATGTTGAGCCCTCCACATACATTAGAGCAGAGTTCTGGAAAATAATGTGTTGGCTTATCTCTGCTCTTTTCTATCGATTGCAGAATGACCAAATTTAGGTCAATACCGAACAGTTTTGAAAATACCATTCTCATTCTTTCTTCATGTTTGCACACACCTAATCAAAATAATCAATTTATTATGACATGGTGCTTATGCATGGCACCTGTAATTTTCGCTGGCTTCCTAAACCATTATGGTATATTTTCTAATTGTCTAAAATGCACACTATCAGTAGTGTAATGTGGAGTGGGTGAAAGGGCATGTGCCCTGGGAACCACCCAAGGGAAGGAGCACCAGAAGAATGGGAGAGAGAAGGGTGTTTCACCTTGGGGCTGCTGCTTGCTTTATTGTTGCCTGACTTGTTACCTGCCCCTATGACGTGTTGGCAGCATAGGCAGTATGTCATAAAGCACAAACTGTTCTGGGAATTATAATTTTATACAGTAGCACTTGGGTTTGCTGTTGCTGGGGTGAGAACTGACCCATATTGTTTGCTGTTGAATTCAATATTCTTTTTCCTCTCTTGGACATGGGTTTCAGCAGCAAAAAATGAGGTGAAAGTTTCCCCTCTGCAGCAGTAAACTCTACTGCCAGGCTAGAAAACTATGACTGTCAGGATGCCTCACACTCCATAATGCTGACTGTCTTTCTGCTCTGTTTCTGCAAAGGTAGGAGAGGAGAGAAGTAGAGAAGAGAGGGAGGGAAGGGTGACAGACAGTTGCCCAGGGCTCATTTTTTCCATGCTATGTCTCTGCACAATATGAATAATTTTCATTAAGTTGCTTATGAAAATTGAGGTTAGCATGAACCAGGAAAGCAGATTTTTTGTAAAAATTCTGTAGTATGCTAAAGTGCTTGGCTAGATCAACACCGAGCCTCAAGTGAAGACTGTCTTATCCTTGTCTGTGTTCTAGAACTAGCAACTCCAGGAATTTGAGATCCTGCTGAAAACCTTACTTTGACCTGCATATAGTTAATTTATACACAGGTAGTTGGAGTCATGCACTATTGCTTGGTTTATTAGCCTGTTATTATTTTAATCTCCTACAATGATGCGCACTCAAGATCTATTTCCTTACCCAGAAGCCAACCCTACTAGTATAGTATAATGATTTAGGACTTCTACCTATACGGTCTATTTTATGTCCTCCCTTCAGAAATTTCAACTCATTTGGCTTTATAAAATCTTTAAGGTATAAATAATACTTGCTATTCCCCATCTCTGTGACTTAATCTGTTCTGTAAGTATAGTTCATGCCCATGTAGTATAGTATGCCATTGATTTTTGCCATTCTAACATGTTTCAGTAATGCCTATTATTCCACAATCCTCTTCTACTACCAGTCGTTCTATTTCATGTATTTTTGTTTTTGGGTTTCTTGCACAATGCATGGGACCACAGGATCTTCTTCTGCACTACAGTGGTCCTTTTTTTCATAGTTTAGCTCCATTGTACCTGGAGTTACATTAATATAAAACTGGAGAAATACAGTGGGAAACAGGTTTTTCATTCTTGACTGTGGCCATTTTATCTACCTAACACCCTTTATTTGCAATTTACTTTTCCAAGCTCGACCTGCATCCGCTTCCCAATTCAGTGCATAAATTCCTGATATTTTAGAAGAAGTCTCTGTCTGACCTAAATGCTACTTAGCACCTCCCAGGTTATACTCAGTTCCTGGATTTAAAATAAAGAAAAAATAATCTCTCAAAAACTTCACAATTTTCAGGATAGCTTTGGTTCATCTGGAAGCCCTCTCTTCTTCACAGTTTTCCTTCCTGCAAAAAGGTTTCCAATTACTAATACTTTTAAACTCTTTCC
>NW_005841837.1:5204341-5209032 GCF_000455745.1 Alligator sinensis
TCACCATCTGCTAATCTATGTATAAGCAGCTTGAAATAGAACAAAATATTTTTTTCAGTCCGTTATTTTTGTCAACCAGAAAAAAAGAATTAAATTGTGCATGCATGTGTATTTATTTACAAAAAAAACATATTTATGTCAATCAGAAACTGTTTTTGAGTGTGTGCTGAATTTGTTGAATTGCGTCTGCTGCCAGGAAAGGAGATTTAATAATGAATGGGAAAATACTCTTTTGAAGGTTTCATTTTAGGTAGAAAAATGAACAAAAACAACAACAAAAAAGCAAATGTTTTGGACTGACCTAAATTTTATTATCCCACATTTACTTTGGCCAGTCAACTGAAAAATCAGTTTTCTAGACTGTTCTATGCTGAAGTTCTTGTCTGGGTTGGTGTTGCACTTTGAACCAGACTAGCCCTGGGCACTGACCTAGAGGGGGTGTTCTCAAGATCCCCTCTGCTCACATGTTTTGCTAAGCACTTCCCAAACCTGATGGGCAGTCTTTCATCCTCCCAATGATCTCAACTCAATAGCACCCAACTCAATAGCACTGTAAGTGTTCTGTTACTTACTTACCCTTATCACTGAATTTGGCATTGTAAATTCTCTCTCGCCCTACATTTTGGTATCAGAGACAGTAAATAAGTAGCCCTCAGGACAGAGCAGGGAGGACTTCAGTGCTGTGGAAAGAGAGAGAAACCCAGGAAACAGCAGAGGAAATGCATTGTATAACAGGAATATAGACTATAGCCACATAAAGAGATCCTTTATTTTTTTTATATGCATTTCTCTGTACTCCATCAGTAAAACACCAAAAGAGTTCATCGTGATTAATGCTAATACAATGAAAGCTAAAAGAATTAAGAGATTAAACAGATTTATAGTGAAGTGATGCCTCATCTTTCAGTCAAATGGGTAACAAAAGTAACAATAATTCAATTTACTTGTCAGACAGTTTCTTTTTTTTTCTTTCACAATATACTGTGCATGTATTGAAAAGGCTTGTCTTGTCCTCCTATCATTTGGCACTAATGGTGGATGTATTTCTTCTGAAAAAAAAATTATGATGGCAGAAGAATAGGTTGCATCCTGATTTCTTAGTTTAATGCACAAACAGAGGAAAGATAGAAGTGAACTTCTGCTTGCAAAAGGAGCATCTTTCTAAATGCAGTGAGTCGTTTAGAGAAGCAATATAGAAACAGACCCATGAAGGTTAAATCATTTTTCACATAACCGTTATCTCACTGTTTTGTGATTGAATTATTGTGCCTTAAGAAGAGCAAATACTGTAAGATTTCTAATGGTTTCACAAAGAGCAGCTGTTCATTTCCACCTCATCACAAACACATAATTTAAAATGACTGGTTCTCTAGGCCAGGTACAGATATTGCACTTATTGTGTGGTAATCACTCAAATACGCTCTACAGCCATAACTGAACAGATGATCAGGGAATGTAGAGGGCTGTAAAAAGGGAAGATCTTGCTTTGAGATAATCCAGGATGGATGTGGCATCAGACTTCAGTGCTGTAGGTTAGAGCACTGTAACAAAGGTCCAGGCTGACCTTGACAGGCTCAAGAAATGGGTGGACGAGAACCTGATGGTGTTTAACACTGAAAAATGCAAGGTTCTCCACCTTTTTTTTCCTTGGGAAGAAAAACCTGCAGCATGCTTATTGGCTTGGCAGTGCTACGCTGGTTAGCACTATGGATGAAAGGGACTTGGGGTTCATGATTGACCACAAGATGAATATGAGCCTTCAATGTGATGCTGTGGCCAGTAAAGTGACCAAAATGCTGGCTTGCATCCATAGATGCTTCTCAAGCAAATCCCGGGTCATCAGTCTCCTGTTGTACTCAGCCTTGGTGAGGCCGCAGCTGAAGTACTGCATCCAGTTTTGGGCTCCTCAGTTCAAAAAGGATGCGGAGAAGCTTGAGAGAGTCCAGAGAGGAGCCACGTGCATGATCAGCACTCAGGAAGACAGACCTTATGATGACAGGCTGACAGCTATGGGGCTCTTTATCCTGGAAAAGCGCAGGCTCAGGGGTGATCTGATGGCTACCTATAAGTTTATCAAGGGTGACCACCAGGATCTGTGGGAATGATTGTTTACCAGAGTGCCCCAAGGGATGACAAGGTTGAACGGTTATAATCTCCAGGAAGACCGTTTCAGGCTGGACGTAAGGAAGAATTTCTTTACTGTCTGAGCCCCCAAGGTCTGGAATAGCCTGCCACTGGAGGTGGTTCAAGCACCTACATTGAATGCCTTCAAGAGAAATTTGGATGCTTATCTTGCTGGGATCCTATGACCCCAGCTGACTTCCTGCCCCTGGGGCAGGGGGCTGGACTCGATGATCTTCTGAGGTCCCTTCCAGCCCTAATGTCTATGAGATCTATGAATCTGTACTAGATCCTCTCATGACTCACATTGGGTCTCATTCCCCTGGCATTCCACAGGGCTTTGCAGCACCCTACTCACCCCTCGTATCTCACCAGAGCTTGTCTCCTCTGCCTGAGCGCTGCCCCCTGGCTATCCCTCACAAGAGTCAGCAACACCTCTGTCCCTAGACCCACCCACATCCTCCCTCTGGTTACCATAGATCCATTCAGGCTCAAAGGGTGTCTTTACATGTGCCCCGGGTGTGTGTGTGTGCAGGGGAGAGGGGTGCTTTCATTAAAGCTGCTCTTGGGAGCCACTCTAATTAAAGTGCCCAAAGTGTCTCATGTATTCAGCGTCCTGCACTTCAAAATGGTGGTAGGGGCGCATTAACTAAAGCTCATTTCATGACCTTTGATTAGACACCACACAATTTACAACTATGTACACTTTATTTACAAAGGGTTAAAGAAAAGGCAACTAATTAATACGGAACTGATAAACCATCAGATACGTATTCACACCTTCAGTCAATAATGTTGTCCATGATGATGGCCTCTGATGACATGTGTACATGGGTAGCTTAGACTGGATGCCCAGGGAAGCAAAGCTGCTTCCATGCACCTCCTGTGGAAACGTGGGCAGGTCTTTGCTGTAATGGTCTCACATGGCAGCCCCATGGGTTGCTGTGCTGCAGGCAGGTGCTCCTTTAATGAAATTCCTGTAAAATAGCTTACCCTGCCCAGACCCTCGCCCCCTGACACACCAGGAGCAGGGGCTGGGCTGGACTGGAGCTCTGGCAATCCCCTGCTCACCCCTGCTTGCCAGGCAGTCATGTTTGCCCCCTCGCTCAGGTCTGAACTCTCTCATAGAGGTCTTGCCCTGTGTGAGCAGGGCTAAAGTTCCCTAGCTCTGCCTCCCACCCAGAGCTCATGGGGAGCTGGATTAATTGCTCTGCAGTTTCCCTCCTCCCTAATGCACCTCACACCATGCAGGAGCTTGGAGAAGAGTCTGGGCATCTCTCATAGCTCTCCTGTTCCCCCAAATGGCTGCCTCTAGAGCAGGCTTCATCTGCGCTTATCAAGTGATCTCTGGGGAACCATTTTCCCCTTCTCTGGCTGCTCAGAGAGGGCTTCATTTGCCTGCAGCACATGGTCTCCCAGGAGCCGTGCTGTCCCACCTGCCTGGCTGAGTTCACCCTGAGATCTTGTTCTCTCAGGTAAGGTGATGTCATTATTCATTACACTAATATGTAGCATCATTATTGCCCAACTTGTCCTCATGTAGCATCACCATTTTCTAACTTGTCTGGGGAAATGAATGTATGTGCACAATGTAGATTGTGAGAAGCACTTACAATGTCTGTACTCCATGCAGGATGCAGGACCAGACAGTCATGAGTCCAGCTTACAGACACAAAGTCCAAGAAACCTTGGATCATTTGTACACTTGCTTGTAAAACATCCTTAGTCCAACCTAAATTTATCTTTGTTGCACACAAGGCACATGTGACAGACTCCTGCATTCATCCATCTATTGCATTCAGATCATGGCCAGCTGCAAGTCACAGCCTTGGGGGGAGGGGGTGTTAAGGGGTTTCTGTTTATGCAACAGACCTGGCAATGGGCCACCTCCATATCCAGTCTGCAACTCCATCATGAATCACTCCACAGATCTTATACAGAGCCCATGAGAAGCCCCAGTGTGCAGGCACAGGTCTGTGGGATCCCAGCCCTGGCACCCAGAAAACCATTCCATGGAGCCCCAGGGCCAGGCACCCTGCCTCTAAGACCTTAGCATGCCCCCAGTTTCAAGCAGGACCTGGGTGGCAGGGTCCAGATTGGCACTGAACTTGCATGGAGCCAACCATGTGAACCTACAAGCTGGGGAGAGCAGACAGACACCTCTGGAACCTTCAGGACCATGTGGGGCATGGCCAGCCACCTCCTTGATTGGGGATCAAGGACCCTTGAATTTTACAACCCAGGCAGGGCATGTGACATTGCCATAATCATGGGATATCTGTTGAAAGCCCATGGGAATTTCAAGATTGTGGAATTGATCTGAATAGCAGAGCCCAGGTGACACAGAAGCAGAAGCCATAAGCCTCTGAAATGAGAGTAAAAGCCACATGCTCCAAACCGCACCTTTGTGTGTCCACCGCTGCTTCCATCCACCAACCACCCTTCCAGCCTTCTACCCACCCCTTTGCAGCAACCCATGGCTACCAAGACCCCATGGGCACCACTGCAAACTATGGATGAACCTGCCCCAGTGAACACCAGCCAAACCTGGGCACAGAACTGGGACTGTA
>NW_005841837.1:5209042-5209920 GCF_000455745.1 Alligator sinensis
TCTGGGGTGAGGAAGATATCCAGCTCTAGCTCTAGGCCATAGAGTTAGAGATATCTTCAAATGCATCACCCAGCAGATACATACATGGAGGCACAAAAGAGATTGGTTGCAGTGCCTTGCCCAGGACCACATTGATGAGAGGCATTATCATCATGTGGTTGATGCTACAAAGTGGTCTGGGTGCTGGAGGCAGAGCATGCCATTCTACAAGGACCTGTACCACTTCCTCAGCAACAACAGGGCAATCAATACCTCCCAGTCTCATGGGACCATGGGCGTTCTGGATACGTTGCCCACAGGGAGCCCAATATAGGAGGAGGAGGCACAGGAAGACCCTGGGACACCATGTTCCACACAGGGGGTGCAGCTTTGGAGCAAGTTTTGGAGCAAGTTTTGGAGCAAGTGCTATCACACACAATTTCACCCCTCCCAGAGGCACAGAACACATATCAGCCCCTGCCAGTACCAGTGCAGTGGCTGTTGCACTAGTACAACCTGCAAGAGTGGTGGCCAATTCTCCCAACACTTATGCTGATGATTCAGGCCCTGCATGAGGATACTGTGCAACCCATGATGGGAAGATTCACTCCAGCATCATGTGAATGCAATGGGAACCCATGTCCTGGGGAAAGCATGGAGCCCCCAGGGAGGGAGACAGGAGGAAAGGAAGGGGCAGCAAGGGGAACTGAAGTTGCCACAATTTCCCTTCACCTATATGGTCATAGACCTCTTTCAGGCCATTGTGGCCAAGCGGCCCACAGAGGGATTGGGGATGGGGGAGGGGCAGGTATGCTGGGGCATAGAGAGAGGGTGAATTGCCCACTTTTCCCCCTCCCCAACCCTCCCCTGTTGAAGTCTGGAGCCCAGCCAAGGCTTGA
>NW_005841837.1:5209947-5237151 GCF_000455745.1 Alligator sinensis
TGCAACACACACACTCTTGGGTACTTAAGAGAGCATGTTCCATTCAGTGGGATAATAAATCTGCATAATTGACATGTCTTACCATATCTCTCAGGGACATACTGCAGTCCATGGGAGATTCAGTTCTAAGCGCAGATACCCTGAGCACTTGCATGGAAGCAGCTCCCCCTCTCCCTAAGACATCCATGGAAAGGCATCAATATAGTTTATTTTACTCAGAAGGCAAAGGGTAAGCAGCAGTTTTAGCAGAGAAAACCCCCAGGTCAGGGACAGGAGATAGCATGTTTTACAACCACTGCAGAAACAATCCACTCCCCAACCCCCCCCCCCCCCCCCCCACACCTCCCTTGCAGTCCAGGAAAGGGACACATGATTGAAGGATCGCCACTTGGGAACTGTTATCTCAGCCATTCAGCTCCTGCTGCTAGGGTGACTCCCAGGTAGTGCACCTGGACAGGTTGGCAAGTGGCCCAACAGCACTTTTCCCTCCTCCCCTCTGATCCAATCTGTGGATGAAGTCCAATGGGCACCAGCTGATTCTGATTCTCATAATGCAGACACTCACTGTGTTGACCCCTCAGGGCAACTTCCAACCCTCTTTCTGCAATCATGGTCCCATCTTGGTCCCAGATCTACATCTCCCACCCCCCATCCCAACTCCTGAAAGTTAAGCAACCCCTCCCCCTTGCCTGCAGGCTCTGTATCTGTGCATGGAAGGCCAGCTTATGGTGACCAGCATGGTGGGTTCAGGACAGGCAGTCAAACACCTGCAGAGTGCATGAAAGATGTGCATGTGGGGTGCCAGTGAAATAAAGAAGAGATGTTACAAGCTCTGGTCTCAGCCTGTGAATTCAGGCCACATAGTGTGGACTCCTGGTGCCAGGAGCTATGAGACTGGCATGAGGAATAAATTGTGATATGTATGGGGGAAATGGACAGGCTGGGGGATGCTGTCACATTGCATGATGGGGGTGGGGGTGGGCTTCAGATGGCTACCTGCTATTTGGAGGAGACAACTCACGGTGGAGTGAAGCTGAGTGAGTCACAGCACCAGAACAGGGAGTTAATGCACATGGCACTCAAAGCCCTCTGGCCCTACTCATCTGGGGAGGGCTCTCAGTCCATGCAGGTGAGGAGGTAGTTGGACAGGGCTTTGCAGATTTGAGAAGCCTGCCACTGTGTGGGGCCAGGGCCACCAACATCAGTGGGGGCTTGCCCTCTCCCTCATCCCTGTGCCACATGTGCTCACAGTGCTAGGCTTGTTCCATAGTTGTGCTCCTTTTGGCAATCCAGCTGTCGCTCACAGGGCTTTATGAGCTAGGTGCACTGGGTGGACATGCGTGGGACAGCTGGCTGGTAGCTCATGGCCATGGGGGTGATTGGCACGATGAACCACTGCTGCATCTGGTCCAGGTGGTTATGGAGTCCTGCAGCGTCCATTGAGACTCTCACATGGGAACCAGCAGGACCTGCTGCAACTCCTGGGTCTCCCTGCTTGGATGTGCAGGCCAGGAAATGAAGGTACATGCAAAGCATGATGATAGGTGGTTGAGGTTGTGGTGGCCTGTGCCCAGCAGCCAATCTGAGGCACAGCCAAATGGAGCCATTTGATTCCATTCAGGAATCTTTGGCAGCACAGGGAGACCATAGGGCATGCTGGGAGGTGTGCAAGAGTCCTCCCCCCACCCCATCCCACATCTGCTGGGCTCCACCTGTGCAGGCAGGCTCCAAGGCCCACCTCACCGAAGAGCTAACATTTGTTCTGTTTGCTCCTAACCTACACTTGGGCACTTAACTTAAAACTCAAGAGTTAAAGAGCTTCCACCTTGGGCTTCTTGAACTCCTGTCCTTAGCCCTACTCTTTGTCAGTAACAGCCTCCATCAAACAGTGGATTGTCTCATTAGAGTTGTATCTTGCAATGAATCATGTCTGACAAGGATTTTTTTTTATTTTCTTTATTCCCTTCCCTTTAACACAGTAATTACATTGCAAATACTTCAAGGGGCTAATGAGCAAGATCAGTGTTTCACATCTGAAAGATATGGGTGATTTATGACTTTCATTACATTTGATGCAAAGACCAAAACCTTTGCATTTAAATTATCCCTCTTTACTCAGGCCAGATTTCATCAATTAGCTTCTGCAGATAAACTCTGTAAAATGATCATCTTAATAGTCACAAATTAAAAAAGAGAAATCAATGAAAGTAATCAGCTGGGATAGTCTTTCTTCAAGCGGCTTGCCTCTCATTGCATTTAGCTGTCAGACTTAACATGAATAAAAAACAAACAAACAACAGTTCTCTAGAACAGGACAACTTCTTATGGGAACAATATGAATCCTGTAGTGAAGGATTATGCTTTATCTCTCTAAGTTGTGGTATGAGCACAGAATCATTAACTTCATTTCACCTCAAGGTTTGTTTAGAACTGTAGTGGGATGCTTACTGTAAATTTAGATGTTGAGTAATGGCTTCAACAGTCGAGGCTAGATAGTCCTTATTCCTTTATTGCTCCCTGTTAGAGCTCATTTTGGATCAAGAATACATTATTCATGGATGGATACACTGCTAAGCCCATCTGCAAGATCCTTATGCTGTACACATTTAAGTTTCTCCTAAGTATAATTGGGGACATTCTTAAAGACAAGGAAGTTAGCCTGCATTTCCCCTTCATTATCAGTCTCCAAGGATAACCCATCCACAGCATTTACACTTGTAGACTGTCCAGCTCAATTGAGTACTAGTCCTGACTGGGCACTCCTACACAAAATGCTTTACCATGCATTAGACTAATCTAATGTACAGTAAAGCATCACTGTCTACATGTATGCAGAATTACTGCACAGTAAATTAGGCTAATGTGCCTTTGCTAGTACCAGAAAATACAGGTACTAGATTAACAGCACATTAGCTATGGTGCAGTAGCGCACATGTAGATGCTGACCGGGGCAGTTTGCTATCTCTCCTGGACAGGTGATGATCAGGACCAGCCCCTATACCCCCTGCCAGCCCCAGGGCTGTCACCCAGGGGAGTCTGGAGATTTCCCTGGCTGCTTCAGGGGAGCAGAGCAGGGCAAGAGCAGCCCTGGACTGGGCTGCTCCTGTCAGGTGCAGTTTGCTTCCAATGGGGATGCACATATAAACAGGTACCCCAGAGTGCTTTAATGAGCCTGAATTTTCTGCAAATAAAATTCAGGCGCATTAAATGCATGTGTAGATGTGCCCACTGGGTACTATTCTAACAAAAAGAAGTCACTATAAGTTAAGGTGAGTTTCTTGGAATTTAAGCAGGAATATAAGAAAAAGAGTGGGAGTGATAGAATTAAATCCAGCCAGCACACTCTAGTTGAGGAGGAGTGGATTACACTGAAAGAATAGTATGCATTGGGAACTTGTTAATAATGCTGGCAAATTCAAGACCTCTAGTCCACAAAGTCCACTAACAACTTTTCATTGCTATCAATTTTACATATCAGGCACTCATGATGTACCAGACCATGATGAACAGTAGTTAAAATCAATAAGATGAATACATAGCGAAGAATTTCAGGAGGCACCTACCTTTAAGCAGACAATATGAAAACTTAACTTCAATGAGAGTATCTATGCTTAAATTTAGGGAGCACAGTAAATGACGGGTTAAAGATAGCTAAACTATTACCTCTTTTCCCCTAGTTTTAAAGCAAAACTTGTTGGTTACCCGACTGACTTGCTACAAGAGAAATAATTACATAAACAGAATGTGACTAATGTGTACAATGTAAAACACTTCAGTGTGACAATGGAAGAACCAGTGTTTTCTCATTTAAGAGTGTCATACTGATAAATTGTCTGTTGCCAGGTACCAAGTAACAAAGCTGCTGGATAGAATGTTATGTTTCTGCTAAATATATTACATGGAGGGAGCTGCTCATACAGAATTTATACTCTGCATAAGGTGAACTTGCAGAGTCAAATCTTGGAGTACAGCTGTCCCTCTCATACAAAAAAAGACAGCATTCATCAATGCAACAAATGTTTCTCTGAAGGCAACAGAGTACCCAGATGATGTATTTGAGAAGGGAAATGAAATGAAAAAGAAGGCAGAGGATGAATTATTCTTCTCAATATATGTTGCTTGTGACATCTGCTATCAGCTCAATTGACAACCAGTTTTTTGGAAGTTGATTTTTATCATTTGGCAACACCCCTTACTTCAGTTTATGTATGCAGTATCTCTCCTGCATTCTTTTTATTAATCCAAAGAGTATTTATTCTTAACCTTTATATCCAATAATCCCTGCATACATCAACATCATTAAGAAGCTCATCTTCTCATCAGAATTCAGAACCAGGCATTGGCATGTGAAAAGCAAAATGTAAACACCCCAGCTGCCTCCCTGCACTTTGCCATAGAAGCAGGTACTTAGCATTTGTACTGAAGATATGGTACCCATATCCATGTGATATATGCCATTTATTATGTACCTCTGCCCCATATCCCCTCTCTCAGGAAGTATTCTAACCTCCAAATCCTGTGTTGCTTCAGACACTTTCATACAAACACAAAATCAATCTTGCAGAAAATATTCCATCCTTTGCCCCTCTCTTCTTAAATATATAACCTCAACACAAATTGAATACATCTTTTTTTTTTTAACAGTATTTTACCAGATGTACAGCTAGGTTGTAAAACTTATCAGCGTATTATTTAAATAAGCAGGTGCATAGTCAGGGTGAAATAGACCTTACTAACTCCAGCCTTAAAACCAAACATGATGTGATACTGTTGTTTACGGCTGCTGAAGGGCAGTACATAAAAGAAATATACATTTGTATAGTGTTTTCACTGGATGCACCTACATGAGATGTTTAATACCCATTGGATTAATTGTACTGCATGTTAGTGTGGCTGAAAAAAAATAAGCCAATGAGCAGTAGATTAGTTCAGTGGGCATTAAGTATCACAAAAAAAGTGTTCATTTGTGCTAATGTGTAGTAACTTTGATTATGATGCATTAAGTTAGTACCTGTTATTGCAGGTATTGAACTTAATACACCATAATTATGATGCATTAATGAACATGTAGCTGTGCCCACTGAGTTTGAGTTGAATTCTGCTCTTAATAAGGTAAAGTATTAGGAGTAACTGATGGAGTTACATAGATGTAAGAGAATGAATTGAGCCTTCTGTTTTTATATTTTTAAGCTAATGCGTACAAACTGATCTCACCTTTTAGTAGAGGTGTACAACAGCCATCATTGATGACAGCTACCCTCCCATTTCACTTGAAATTTGACTAGTGTGATCATATACTAAACAGTAAAATAGTAATTATTGATCTGGGCAGAAACAGAATGACAGCTTTCAATTTTGACCCATGCAGTCTTCTTTATAAGCAACATTTTGAATAGATAGGGAAAAAGAAGACAAAGAAAATGAAAATTAAACGTCGACTCCCACATGAGTATTGCTAAGTGGAATACTAATTAAAGAGGAGTTCAGGTAATGAATTCCACTCAATAGTTGATCTAGAAATCCTCCAGTGAAAAAGTAGAGTGAGAAAAATTGCACAGGAGAATATGTCATATAACAAGCTGGCTACTGTAGAAGTTGTACAGAGCTACAGATTGCTCTGGCTTTCATTGGGCACCACTACACAAGACATTTACTGCAGACCTACCTAATTAGTTCCATAGTAAATTCTCTGCATCTACACAAGCATCCCTGTTAGGCTACAGTAAACTAATTAATTCTGCCTTAGGTTAATACTTGTAACCACAAATACTACCCTATGGTGGCATTCTTTAATGCACAGCAACACATGTAGATGTTGATGGGGTTGGCTGGGCATGAGGGTGTTTCAGTATGAGGGCTTCTTGCCAGCTAACCCCACACTGGAGCACTATTGTGCCCCGGCCAGCCCCCACTGCTCCCCCTGCCCCTGCAGTGCTAGGCACACATGTAAATGTGGCACTTGGGAGGAATAAACTGCGGTGCAATATATGCCAGAGTTTATTGCTCTGTGCTAATAGCACGCGTAGATTCACCTAAAGGTCATGTCCAGACAAGCAGAAACATGTTTTTTCCATGGAGGGCAAGCAGCAGTGGCATACCTTGTGCCCTGGCTATTTGTCCCCAAAGGAATGCCTGTGCTGTGAGCGTGGCAGGTTAACCTAGGTGGGGTAGGATAGGCTGAGGACAGCAACTGTGCTCGCTTCAGCAGCCTTACATGGGCTCCTGGGGCCTCTGGGATCTGCAGCCTTGGAGTTCCTGCAGTAGGAAGCCTGGCCAGCAGCTGGACTGTGGCTCTGTCTGGCCAGGCTCTAGTTTTGGGTGGCACACACTGCTGCCATGTACACTGCCTTGCATTTTTTTGGTGCGGGATTTTTTGGCCCTGGGATCTCCCCCGGAATGCCTGCATGTGCAGTATATAGTCATATACAGCATGTCTGTGCTCACCTGGACACACCCAATGTGTACTTTCCAGTTCTGATTTTCAGATGGGTTGCAGGGGTGGAGGCCAAAATAGTTGGAAGTCCTATTCAAATAAGCATCCAGAAAGCTTCTAAATGTGTGTGTTCACAGCAGTTACTTTCCTGGCAGAGACCTTCTGAACTGAGCCAAAGGCCTTCAGGGCTAAAGAGCCTGAGCTGCTATAACTTGAGGTAAAGGGACAAGGTGCCCTAGCTGAAGGTTACAAGAGGCTTGTATTCTCCATGGATTGGGCATAAAGGCTGAACTGCTGCACACACTTTTAGGGGTAAATCTTAGACCACAATGTAATTGCCTTATCACAGCAGTAATCCATGAAGGGTGGGGGATGATTTGGTAAATCTGTCATAGTGCCGACCCATGACGGGTGTGGCTGCTACAGTATTTCCTTCTCCAAGGAAATTCTGCTTCCTACCTAATCTCTTGCTTGCCACATCTTTAATGTACCAAAAATAGGAGAATTGTTTCCACCAGGAGTCAGTACTTTGCTTGGAGAAAAATGTTTGCCCTGCTAGCTTCTACGAGCCACCAAAAGAAAGGCCTGTTGGCTTGACCCTCATGGAGTCTGTATTGGGAGCTCCTCCACCCCTACACTCCTATCTCAGGCCTCCGTGTGTCTGTCCATGTCTAAGTGCTTGCTATGGCTGTGATGTTGGCTGGGTGCTAGGTTACTAAGCTTTGCTCATACTCCCCAGCTGAAGGCCCCAGATTTCATGTTAGTCTTTTATGAAAATCAAAAAATATGGGTAGCTTAGCTGCCTTTCACCCACTTCCATTTTTATTCCTGTCATTTGCCATCTAGTGATCTCATCCTTCAGTTCTGGCATCTTGTATCCTCCCACCAGCTTCCAGCTTACCAGGGATAGCATTCGATATCCAGCTGCTGCTCAGCATCCCTGCTGATGAACCTGCATGTCAACTATTGGGGCTGTGGGGATTACAACTGCTATGGGTTAAGGATTCCACTGAACCCAGTTTCTGGCTGGTGGAACTTCCCTCTGCAACCAGGGCTTTCCTTGATGTGTGCCATGCTATTTGGCCCAGCAGATCCTGCCTGGTTGGCCAGAAGCACAAGTCTGGTGCTGCAGCACTTGCCACTCCACCTTTGTGGCTGCCAGGGGAAGTGTCTGCCGTTATGCCAGTAAGGGGAAGGGTGCAAGTGGGGAGTTTATTTTCTCCTGCCTCACCTGCTCTGCCACATGTCTATTGACACAGCTCCAGCCAGTCTGTCCCCTGGTACTTGGTAATGATTGTTGTGGTCTGAGATGGAAAAAGTTCATCCTACATGCTGCTGCTTGGGCAGCACAACAGAAATAGACACAGGAGCTGATTATGTATTTATGTGACTCCTGCCTTGTATTATTTCTCACATGATTAACTAGCTGTCATCATTTGGAAGGGCCAGAGTCATCATGTTGTCATGTCATCATGTGGTGGGGGCTGAGACTTATCTAGAGAGAGTTTCTTAGGAAAGTGAGTACCAAATACTGACTCCAGGGTGTAGTACCTCCTCTCTAGAGTGTTGCCATATTGAGGAAATGGATTGTGAAATGTGATATATGCAAATAGTCATTGTTTTGTATAGGACAGAAAATGTAGTAATACATAAGTAAAAGATTAGAATTTAGAGATGGTTCTCTATAAGGTGAGTATAGGAATTGGGAGATGAGCCTTTGGGATTAGGAAAAGCTGAAGGTTCCGTTTTGTAGTAGTTCGTCATAGCTGCTAATAAAAGGGTTTGTCTCTTTCTCATTCAAGGACTTATTCTGTTTCTTAAAATCTAAGGAACATTATACCCTTGAAACTGGGCTAATTTCCACTTTTCACTATGAGATTGAGAATCTGAAGAAGAGTTGTCCATTTTATTTTTCCTTTGGATTTTTGGAGTCTGAGCGATTCATACATTTCAAGAAAGCATTTGCAGTGAGAGAACTCTTGCCTGTTCTGTGTGTTTCCAAGACTACAGATTGAATTAAGATAAGTAGAAAAAAAAATATCTGGATCAAATATCTCAACATGTAGAGTTATTCAAGAACAGCTGTTGTGATCCAAATTTCCATTTTGCAATAATCCAAGTTAATTTTTGTGTATCAACAAGTCCTAAATGACGACAGTATGTTTCTCCCTATATGCCTCTGCATACAGCATTTTTTGCCTTTTTTTAAGAACAATGACTATAAACATGTAGCTGTGATTAATGTTGCTGTAAAATAATTCTGATGTTCCAAACTCTCTGTAATTTAATTTTCAGCAAGGGAAGAAATATAAAAGCAAGCCTCTCTGCAATTAAACTCCAAAGCTTATTGTAAATCTCCAGCAACTACAGGTTATTTCTAATAACAAACATCTCTCCCCTCTTAAAAAAATATTGTAATAAATCTAGTTACCCTATAGTTGCCTTCATAGCTTATGTGTGCATGTTACAAGACCACACAGACATGTTAGTGTGGCATTCTTCCTAATCAGCTCTGATCATTTACAGGGCAAATTAGCTCACATGAAATGCAATGCTAACATGACTCTCCCAGTTCTTTTAGGCTGGGGACAGACATTCAAAAAGCCTCAGCCTGAATTGATTCACGCTTTGCAGGTTAGTCTAAACTGCACAGCTTAAACTGATTAATAACTGGACAGACATTCTGCAGTGGCTCAAGCCAGAAGCTGGGGGGCGCTAGAGCATACCTGCCAGCCACTGTCAAAGGGGAGTGAAGAGAAACTGCCTCCAAGGCTCACAGCCCTCCCTGCTGGAGTGGAGGGGGCATAGCCAGGCACCAGTCAGGGCTAGCACAACACACAGGATGCCAGCCACTAGCCTGGGGGTGGGAGGTGGGCACCTGCTACCAGACTGAGGAGTGGGGATGGGGAAAAAGTCCTTTCTCTGAAGCAAGACCTACTAGAGGGACACGCCAATTAATTAACACACTAATTAATATGCACAGAGGCTCATTAATCCTTTACACCCCACTAATGTTCAAAGTTTGTTGGCACCGAAGTAAATTAATTCCCCTGAAAATTGGTGTACAACCCAACCCCAAAGTTAAGACACTACACAATCAGGTAAGTTGAATAAGGTATGTATATATTGGAAAACAAATCCACAATAGTTAGGGCGGCTAGGAGCTGGAACCAACTTCCAAGGGAGGTGGTGCTGGCCCCTACCCTGGGGATCTTTAAGAAGAGGCTGGATACTTACCTGGCTGGACTCATTTGAGTCCCGTTTTTGTTTTTAGGGTGAGGGGTTTTTTTTTGGGTTTTTTTTGGGTTGTTCTCCCGCCCTGGCGGGGGGTCGGGCTAGAAGATCTATTAGGTCCCTTCCGACCCTAAAACTATGAAACTATGAAACTATGAATAAAACACCTGTGCAACAAATACCCAACGCAACACCTGTAACACCCTAATCATAATACACAAACTCAAGTCAACAACAATGACACAATTATTGTAAAAGAATTGAATTAGCCTACGGTCAATCAGCATTTAATAGTGAACTGTAATAACAAAGGACAATTTGCTTGCACTAGGTGGCAGGCAAGAGCACACTCAGACAGCCTCTGAGGATTTCTGGCTTTGCCCTTCACAAGGTACTCAGCACCTCAGGAAAAAGGGAGGGGTGATACATTACCCAACTGTGGTGGAGATGAGGCAGGTCGAATGCAGGTAGGAGATCCCCTCCCATCAGATGCTCTTCCCACCTCTCAGTCTGGTCCTTCAGGTCCTAGCTCTGTGCTTACAGGTGCAGGGTTTGGATCTGCACACAAGGAACTCGCTTACCTCTGTGGCAGGCCAGTAGGGGTCGCTCCTGTGTTGAGCCACCCACCTCACTGCGCCTGACCACCTTCCAGGCTCCGAGTACCTCCCTGGGGGCGCCTCACGTCTGGCCGACCCCCCTTCCTGGAGCATACCTGCATCCCTGGATGGTGGCAGCTCTATCCCAGGCTATCCCGCCTCCAGAGGGAATCTCCATCTGCCTCTGGATCATACTCGTGAGTAACCTACCTGAGATCTAACTACATATATAGCTTGCAATAACTCAGATGCGTGATCAATGGCTACTCCAGCCACCCTGTTCTCTCTATGGGATTTCTCTGATACTACTCAACTCTGTACCCTATTTCAACCCTACTTCTTGTAATTAATAAATTTCTCCTTTGTACCTAGCGTGGGAGACTTATTGGGAGTGGGTCTAGATTATGTCTTGGGGTCCCCTTGGTTCAGCTGACTAAGGGAGACCACTACTTGTGCTTCTGACTGAGGGAAGCATGCCAAGTTCTTGAAGTGAGTTAAGTATTCTTGAGGGCTACTAGGCCTGTGTTTCCCAGAGGGTGCCATGCCAGAATCAAACCCATCCCTGGGTGGTGACAGCTCTACCCCCAGGCTAGCAGGTGTGCTCCAGAAAGGGGGTTGGATAGACATGAGGTGCCCCCAGGGAGGCACTCGGAGCCTGGAAGGTGGTCGGGCACAGTGAGTTAAATGGCTCAGCACAGGAGCACCCCCTACCAGCCTGCCACAACCTCTCTTCCCCCTGCTCTGGGACACACTGTAGAATTAACCCCCTCCCTGCCTGGCTGCAGGCAAGCCTCAGAGACTGCAGCCAAACACCCAACTGCAGTCCCCAGGGTTTGCCAGCAGAAGTGGGAAGAGGGGATGGAGGAAGGAATTTGCCTCAGGGGCCATGGCAGGCCAGAGTCTGGCCACACCCTGCCCCTGCTCTGTCTAGAGAGCAGAAGGGAGGAGCCAGCCCAGCTCACTGAAGCAGAGCTCTGCCCAGTCCCGAGAGCATGCTGGGATGCTGGGGGAGTCTGGTTTAACTTAAACCAGCAAGGGGTCTGGGACAGACATTGCATAAACTGGTTTGAGCCAAATCAGTTAAGTCTGATACTACATTCAACCAGGTTTATCTCAAACTGTTTTCAGCCATTTTCAAACTGATTTATGTGCACTGAATGTCTGTTCTATTACAGGTTCAAACCAGTTTCTGATCACTTAAACCAGTTTATGTGTAATGTCTGTCCCTAGCCTTACAGCACTGCATTGTCTTGGGTAGGCAAACTCAGACGGGACCAGACAATCAGTGTGTATGAATCAGCACAGCTATATGGAAATTGGCTGAGTATTGATGATTTACACCATGTAATGATCTAGCTTGGGACTTATATAACAAAACCTCACAAATCTTCTTACTGAGGACAACACAAACATACTCCACAATTTCTCCAACAAATAAATCATCTTCAAAATGCATAGACATGCTGAAGTCATACATACAATACTCTCGTACATCTTTAAAACTGCCTTGTTTGCTGTGGAAACCTTACCTATTAAATACTCATTTAACCCATCCTGTGTATCCATTGCACATAAGAAGGAAAGAATCCAGTTTTTGACTGCAGATCATATTAGGATAAGAATGGTTAATCCTATTGTATTATGGAATAACATATGGGTCTTTAATGAGTCATGGCATGCAGGTATATAAGATGAGTACGTAGGAATCCAGAATTTAAGAGTAAAACAAGCTCTCTATGCACTTTTATTTAATCTTAGTTTATATAGGTAGTCAGAAATGAATTAGTACATGTTTCCATTGGTCTAATTTAGTTTTTTGATAGTTTGGTAGGATCGTAAAATAAAAGGAAGCAAGATAAGGATATAAAAAAAGAAAGAACTACAATTCCTGTTCTAGTCCACACAGTTCTAATTTTATCAATCTGCAGCACCTGGTCATAAGAAAATACGGGCTTTGTTGTAAAGGTGGTAAAGTTAAATGGAGGTTAGGAAGCAGGCTTCACAATGAATGTGTGGCAGCCAGAAACCATTTTTAATGGATTGCAGAGGTGCTTTAAAATGCTGATAATTAATTACCCAGTTGCATAGTTATATACTCTCTTCAGTTCCTGTATCTTCTACCTGTTCTGTAGACAATCCTTTGATTCCTGATCAGTCCCAAGTGTCCTAGTTACACTGTACTCTGTTTGGGTCATCCCCCACCTCCTCACCTCCCCCTTTAGTCTATGAGTCCTTTACCCATGTTGTATTATATCAAGAGGTGCAACCAGTGCTGTATATTATGAACACAAGTCCTAACCCTTCTTCTATAGGCACCTTTCTAATCAAGGGTAAGGGGAGGGCAGAAAAGAATCAGGAATTTAGAAGCCAATACATGGCCTAGTGCCAAGATATTCAGGGCTCGACAGGGCTTCCTACCCAGCACCTCTTCCTGGTGGAATCAGCAGAGGCACTGGCAATTGATCACAGCATAAAGGCTGGGGGCTGGATTTACAGCTACACTGCATGTTGATGGAGTTCTGTAGCTTGTGGGGAATTTCTCCCCTCTTGAGTTTTCCATGTCCATCTCAGTGATTCAGACTGATAACTAGGAAAAGCATTTTCCCCTTATGTACTTTTTATTTGGGGAATAATTGGCAATAGAACTCCTTGCATCAAAGAAGCATTTTACTTTCCAGCTTTTATATTATTATCAGAATACTCAGAAGACATGGCTATATATCTATTTTCATGCCGTTCTCATAACCAGGGACAAAGCTATTCAAAATCAGACCAACATGCTATTAAACATTCAGTAAGTGAAGACAATGTAGACCTGCTTTTACTTTTTGTTCTCTTTATTCTTTACCTGTGGCAAGCATCACAAACCGGCAGGGCAGGGAGTCTGAGCCTGCAGAAGGCAGCCTGCCCTGTGCACAGATCTGGGGGACATGTGCACCCCATGCCTCCCCCAGGAATGCACGCAGCAGTGGGGACCCAGACTCCCCCTGCCCCCCATATGAGCCACCTGCAGCTCCATCCTGCTCCCCGCCCAGGCCTGCCACCATGCATTCCAGCCTCAGGCCACAAGCCTCACACACACTGCCTGCGCTGGCCAGCAGCCCCAGCCTTGCCCAACTCCCTCCCTCCCTCCCTCACTATGGGGACCTCACTGCCCCCCGCCACCAGACTTACCTGCGGGGAGCTGCTCTCCTGGCAGCTACGTGCATGTGTATGTGCACACATGCATGTGGTGCCCCTGCTGATGTCCCTTCTCTCATTCCCCCCAGCCCCTTGCAGGCTGGGACTCTGCCAGCCTGCAAGGGAAAACCCTCTCTTTCCCACATTTTTTTTTTCCTTTAAGGGAAGTAATCCAGGTTTTTCTCCTTGACATGAGAAAATCTGGGCATGGTAAACAGAAAACCTGGATCCCTGCTGGTTATACAGCCATAGTCTAGTACTTATATGTGAGAGCTCCAAGAAATATCTATTTATTTGCACAAATTAGAACAGCCTCAAAAGCTGAGATTGAAAAATACCCACATTGGGATAGATAATAGTCAGTCATTACAGCACTGTTCTGACATGCTGGAATGGTGGGGAGGATGGACTGTCCCATGGGAGTGCGGGATGCTCTGCAGTGTGCTTGGCAGCAGACCCAGTCCACTTCCGGGTTCACTGCTGAGCATACGGGGGGCCCCCTGCACTCCTTGAGGATGCTTCATCCACTCCAGTATCGCAGCATTCACGAGCTGCACCTGGTACCTTGAGGTATGTAAAAAAACATTTAAAGCTGTGTCTATGGCCGAATCGCTGAGTCTCCGAAACAGTATCAAATCTTCAGATTCAGCTGAATCAAATCGACCACAGTGATCCAAATCAATTAATCGAATCACTGTCCCCAATTCCGGCCACATCTGAATCCGAATTGAATAGAGCCTATTCCTCACACCCCTACTGTTTGCTCCCTAGTTACTGGATTTTCCTATAAAAATTAATAAAGACCTCCCAGCATGCAGGAGTGACAGAACTAAGGATTTCTGTCTGTCAGTTTTCAATTCCTTGTCATGATCAATAACAACCTCAAGGCCAGACCTCTCATTTAGCTCATTCTTCAGTCATTTCTGCACTGTGAATTCTCCCCTGTCTCCCAAACACACGTATTACCATCCTACTTCTATCCAGGTTAACTGCAGCTACTAAAATCTGTTCTTACCACCCTCCCCTCCCTACCTTCCCCAGTATGGTCATGCTAATTCTTCTATGAATTAATTTTAGGTTGACTGGAAAAAGGATCTCTTTTTATTCTTATAGAACTGTCAGCAAACAACAATTTGTTACACATCCTAGCATAATACAGAATCTGAGTCATATATTTAAAAAAATTCTGCTCCCATTTAAGAAGCTAAATAAGGAAATGGACAGTTTTTAAGAAGCATGAATATGCCAATATGCTGATGTTTTTTAAAAATATGCTCACTGATTTTAATGTAGAACTGGCAGACATTATATGCAGGAATAAAATTCTATAATTTGTAGCTTTGTTAACATTTTCTCTGTGTGTGTGTGTGTGCGCGCGCGCGCGTGCGCGCACACATATGCATCTGTATTTCTGATGGTAAGACTCTATATCAAATCATCCTTTCATAATGACTTTTCAAAATAAAATAGCTCATATCATATTTCTATAGGAGTTCATGTCTCCACAAAATGAAGGTATTCTGAAATAGAATATATCTTATATAGGAAACTTTAGAGATTTGAGAAACATGTCTTGAAATTTAAAGTCTGAATATCAAACAAAATGAAAAAAGATAGAAGTTTCAAATCAGGAAAAAAATATTTATATTTAAAACAACATTTTAAAACAATGTTTTGTATTTTAAAAGCTTTGCAAAGGAAAATAATTTTAGGCTTTTCCATTTGAAACTTCTCAACTTATTTTCCACTGTGAAACATGAAATACACTTAAAATATCAAAATATTCCGTAAAAGGAAAAACAAAAACTATTTTGGTGCAAAAGTAGATGTGAACACTTTCGAAAATCTGTTCTCAGGTATAAATACTTAGACTTTCTGATAATTGAGGCCACTGGGTAACTGCTTTTCTTTGAATTTTTTGGATATTTTTGCTTGCCACTTGCTTTTCTTTTTCCCCCAGAGAAGGATTATATATTTTAAGAGAAAAAGTGAAGAGTTTTTGAGACTAGAATGCTTATGTGCTTTATTAGATTTTTTTTTCCCTCTGAATTTCATTAGTATTTGACTAAGCTCATAAGCTTGAAGAACTTTCAGAGGAATCATTCAAGGAAAAAGGGAAGTGCCACCTACATCTAATACTTCCCTAGATCACAGCTCTGGTAAAAAACAAAAACAAAACTGATAGTTATTTTGGCTGAAATGCAATATATATTTTAATTAAATTGCCTTTTCTCTTTTGCTGCATGTGCATGTTTTTATTCCACTATAATCACTGTCATAACCCAAATATATATATATTTCATTGGGACTGGGTATTTAATTTAATTGTATTGAATCAAAATGAGAAGGAGAAAGAGAGAGATCTTTCTATCAGTATTGCATAGACGGGAAATCGTGAAAACTATCTTGGAGAGTTGCTATAATGAAATTCAGGACAGTGATACAGGCATTATCTTTTCCCATGACAAACACAAGTTAAGTAAATGTCACTAGAGATAAGAGTTCCTGTATCTAATAAGACATTTATCAGGAGATTCCCACACCATCTGTGATGCATAATACTTAATATTACTTACAATCTGGCATGGGAACATTGGAGAAAAGTCCTTCCTCAGCCAGCAGGTTCTTGTGAAGATTTTCATGAAGTGAACTTATTTTTATTGAACAATATATTGTATGACTGAAAATTGTTGTAGACATATTTTAAGAATAAAGAAATGGTGCTAAAGAAATACTCCTACTTCTTTCTCCCCATAATATGCTATCATTAAATTATTTTAGTTTAAGTTCTGAACCAAGCAGAATTGGCCAGTGCAATAGAGAATGCATCATCCTGAAACAGTTGTTGGTTTACTCTGTTGTGCGAGTTTTGGCCAACAATCTCAAACCTGGATGGCTAGATGTAGTTTCTAAACCCAAATGTAGACACTGAAATAAAAGTGCCTTCCTTTCCTGAAGTTCTAAAAACCTACAAATCACTCGTACTCTTGATTTGAGCCACTGGGTCTGAGCATTACTAAAAAATGCATCACCTTGGAGATGCCTACAAAGCACTAGGAGCCAGATTTTCAAGAGTTTAGCTGCCATTCAAGCACACAAAGAAATAGACAGTTTTGAAAAGTGAAGCAAAACCATCCTGTCCTACTGTTCTTAACTGGAGCAAATAGGTGTTAACCACTGTTGAAATATCTGTTCCCTTTTAGGTTCTTTAAATGGGAGTTTTTGGGTGCTGAGACCTTTTGAGAATACAGGATTAGGCAACACTCATGCTTTTGAATAACTCACTTAGGAAACCTTACAGGATCTTACTTTTTCAAAGGCTGGGTACACAAAATTTTTAGAATATTTTGACTGATATTTTTATTCACCAGCATTCTAGTCACAGGCACTGAGATGTGATTTCTGGAAACTGGGCTTTAGTATTAGACAGGCTCTATCACACAAATTGCAACATGTGGAGTGCACCGAGGTACTATCAAAGTCAATGAAACTCTGTGCAGGTGTAGTAGTAGTTTTCCTGCTTATTGAGTATATCTACATATGCATTGATCTGAGAACAGTTTATCGGCAAGTAAACTACTTGCGAGTAAATGCTCCCAGGTAGGAGTCTACACATGCAGGGACGTGGGAGAAAATATGCTGCTCTTAGCACCAAACTGGTGCTACTTCATGCAGCCCTGCAATGGGCCCCTGCTGCCACCAGGGGGAAGCTCTAGACTCCTGTTGCAGCTGCCAGCAGCTGGCAGCCCTCTTGAAAAGCCAGTCTTACTCCCTTCTCCCTGGCTAGCTACTTCCCTGACTAGGAGCAGCATACACAGTGCAGGGGCAGAACATGGCAGCTCTCTCCTTGTCAGCTCTCTCTGTCTCCCCACACTATGGCTGCTCCAGTCCTTGCCCCTGGCAGTGACAACCTGCACCCCAGGCTCCTGCTGGCCACTGCACTGGCCCTGCTGGCCCAACATGCCAGCCACTGGGCCCTCCTAGCTACCCCATGTGGAGTGACCACCTGCCTGGCCCCACCATGTTGTCCCAGGGCTGCCACCATCATGCAGTTGCTGCCTGGAGCCCTGTCCACATGGCCAGAACCTGGCTGGGATGTCAATAACATGCTACTGGATGCCACCACTGGGGTCACCCTTGCCTTAGCCCTTCTAGGCCTCCAGCCCCACTGCCTCTGGGCCTGCCAGGCTAGCCAGGGCTGGTGGCTGCACATTGTCCAGCACACCTGGGATGATGAGCAGTGCCTGGAGGCATTAAGGATGAACTGAGACACCTTCTGAGACCTCCTAGAGCAGCTCTGGCACAGCTGGAATGGCAGGACACCACCATGTGGCTGCCCCTCCCCATGGACACCTGGACTGCCCTTACCCTGCTCAAACTGACCATGCCGACCAGCTTCCTCTATATGGGCCATCTCTTTGGTGTGGGCAAGGCCACCATCTGAGAGGCCATTTATGAGGTGTGCAGTGCCCTCCAGGATGTGATCAGGCACAGAGTGCTCTAGGTGTAAGGCACTGTGGTAGGGGCGGGGGGAGTTCTGTGCTGTGGGATTCCTCCAGTTCACTGGGGGCCTAGACAGGACCCACATCCCCATCATCTGCCCACCCCATGATGACTGGCCATACTACAGCTGGAAGGGATTTTACTCCCTGATACTCCAGGCTGTTGTGGACCACCATGGTGTCTTCATGCATGTGAGTGCCAGCTGGGCAGACAGTCCCTGCGACACCCACATGTTTTGAAACTCTGCTCTGCTAGGCCTGGTGAAGAGCAGCTGCTTCACACCAGAGGTGCTGGACCTACAGCTGGGTGCTGTAGTGATCCAACCCCTCTTCATTGGGGACCCCACCTACCCGTTCCTGCTCTGGCTCATGCGGTCATATACTGGCCAGATGGACCTCCCACTAGGCCCACTTTAACCATTGCCTGGGCCAGAACCATGCCCTGGTGGAGTGTGCCTTTAACCACCTCAAGGGACACTGGTGCACCATTTCCGTCTGCCTTGAATTCGCCGAGGACAACTTCCCCCAGATCACTGTCACAACCTATGTGCTGCATGACATCTGTTAGGTCAAGAGGGAGCACTTCCATGAGGCCTGGGCAGAAGAGGTGCAGTGCATGGAGGATTCCTAGCAGTGGGAGTGTTGTGCCCCAGCTCAAGTCTGGGATCGTGCCCGGTATGCAAAGGCCAATAAAGATACCAGGGGTGAAAGTACAAAGAAGGTTTATTGCTAGCAATAAAAGGTGCAAGCGGAATAATTCACGTAACAAGCACCCACACTATTACTTCTAAGCATCTTTTATACAGGAGTTTTCAATCCTTCGCAAGCGTGCTTGTTTAATGATTGGTTATAAGTGAGTGACACAAGAAGTTCTTTACTGAGCATGTCTCTATACCTGTGTTTTAGCCATGTATCTCATTTACATACATGTGTGTTTCATTAGCATACTTTTTCCCCACCTAGGGGTGTGATTTTTAGTATTTTAATGAGCCCTTTAACCCAGTACTCTGTTTCTTCTTTTGTTTTCAAGCCCCCTTTATCTAAGACTGTCTCCTCCTTATCATTGCAGATGGGCATTCTTCACATAGCATTCTCTTCTTCTTCGTCCTCGAGTAGAGGTTTCTAGGTCACTCCTTACAGGAGCACCACCTGTAGCAGCAGCTACAGCAGCAAGCCCCCAGGTGTGCTGCATACCTGCCAGCAGGGACCAGGGCACTGGGTACAAGAGGCACTGGCTGACCATCTCCTCCTGCACTCTCCACTGTAGCCATCCTGGACCACCACTCTCTGCCCCCACAACCCTTTCTGCCCACCCCCATCACCATGCTTACTGCAGACAGGTCTCAGAAGAACAAGTTTGTATTCTTCTCGCATCAAACAGTTCCTCCCTCCCTCCCCAACAAATAAAGCCCCTCCTTGCCCCCTACAACAACAGAGCCCCTCCACCATGCACGCCACCCACCAACATTAAAACACCCTCTCCTCTGTGCAAACTATTTGCAAAGTGCTTTATGTGCTGTCCCAGGGTGGGGGCAGTGGGGTAGGGATGCATATGGCGCAGAGCCTGGGTCAGCACCCCAGCCTCTGGCTGTTCCTCCATGGCTATGTACACTGTGGCAAGCCTGGTGGGCAGGCGCCTTGCCCAGGGGTGATGGCAGCTGGTGGTGGGTGGCCACCCCTTCAGCAGCCAGTGCTCAGGGCCAGAAGGGCCAGCATGTCATCCTGGACCCACTACAGGCAGCTCCAGCTCCATGTCCATGTGGAACTTGGGTGAGTGGCAGGCCTGGGCCCAGGCTGGGGGGCTGGGTGCCTGAGGACCTGGGGCAGGGGCCAGGCCAGGGTCTCCTGGCTACTGGAGTTACTGCAGGGCCTCCTTCCAGGCCCATGGCAGGGGGCTGCTGCTGGGTGGTGGGTGGCTGTCAGGGGGCAGGTGAGGCTAGGATCGCGGGGCGGGGCAGCAGTTGGCACGAAGGCAATCACCAGTGTCAGAATGATGTCTAGCACCCAATGGATTATCGTCCATGGCAAACTTACAGACTTGGTGCTGCTATGTTAGCTAGTACCACATCTGAAAGGGACCTGGGGGTCATAATTGACTATAAAATGAATATGAGCCATCAGTGTGATGCTACAGTTAGCAGGGCAATCAATACGCTGGCATGTATCAACCAATACATCTCAAGCAAAGTTATAGACATTATTCTCCCACTCTACTCAGCATAGGTGAGGCTGCAGCTGGAATACTGCATCCAGTTATTGATGCCACACTTCAGGAAGGATGTGGAGAAGCTTGAGAGAATCAGAGAAGAGCCACTTGTATGATTAGAGGCCTGAAGAACAAACCATACAAGGAGTCTTTCCTGCCCAGAGCAGGGAGCTTGACCCAATGATTTCACGAATTCCCTTCCAGCCCTAAACTTCTGGGAATCTGTGAATTTGTGGCCTGCACTGCTCTGTCCAAGATCGCATTCTGCTCCCACAGCATCTCCACCCACTTGCTCTCCAGGGCCAGAAGCTGCACCTGGAACTCCTGGTCTGCTTCATCCCACATGTCATTGCGGGCATCATCCTCTGCCCACCAGGCCTGTGTATCCACTAGCTGGTCCTCTGATGCTGTCCCCAGCTGGTCCACAAGGACAGTGTGATCCTGGATTCACCTCTGGTGCAGATGGCACATGCTCAAGGCCCTGACTGTAGGCAGCAGCGACCCTGATGCCCCATCCTGGCTGCCAAGTGTGTCGTCTCTCCTTTGTGCAGTGGAAGACCTGCAGAGCCATGAGAAAGAAGCTGTTTGTGAGAGTTTTGCAATATTTCTAAGATGCTCTGTACCAGAGGCCACATGCTGCCTAGCTTCATATCGGGGATCAGGTCTACATGGGTGCCCAGGTCCACACTTGCTGCCTGGAGGCAGACAGGCAGCTGGGTTTTGGCAGCAGGAAGCCTGCCTCCCCCACCCTGTTCCCAGGCTGGGACAGGCCAGGCTCCTGGCAGCACCTGTTGCCACAGCTTCAGACTCCATTGCCCACCCACCCTGGCAGGCCAGCTGTGCTCCTGTGCTGCTTCCCAGCCCATGGCCCCCAGGCTTGCATTTCCTGCACTCCCTTCAGGGGGCCTCTCTAGGCATGCACCCCAGAACCAGCCCCCTACCATGCCAGCATCGTGTCCCCAGCATGTCCCTGCTGCATGTGTTCCAGGCACTGCAGAAGGATCTGTTTGCATGAACTGAGGGGTTCCTGACCCACTATGCCCTGCTGCTACTGATCACCATGGTGTCCCAGGCACACCTGCACACCTTGCATGGGACCCTGAGCTTCAACAGTCCAGCAGACAAACCCAGGCTGTCCCACAGCCTCCGCTGTTGCCTGGAGGACTACCTGTGGCTGTGCTACATGTCCCTGTCCCTTGCAGCCTAGGAGGACACCACCAGCAGCATTGAAACATTCCTCAGTGTATGAGAGGCACGTGCCTGCCTAGCTGCAGGGGCATGGGCTACTCAGTAGAGTTTTTCACTGTCTCCTGTCTCCCTGCAAGCTGTGTGTATGCAGCGGGGTGTGGGGGGAGGACCCAGGGCCAGTGAAGTGCAGGTGAGCCAGGTGGGGAGAGGGGAGGGGCAGGGGCTGGTGTGGGGAAGGCTCTCCCCACAGTGTGGGGCTTATCATGTGGCTGGGGATGGCAGCTCTGCTCAGTGCTGGCTGGTGGCAATGACAGGTGGCTCCAGGCAGTGTCCTCAGATGGTAGGGCATGTTGTGTAGGATCATGGTTCCTCCCCCGCCCCACCCTGGAGAGGATATGGTGCTGCTGGTGCCTGGTGGTGACATGGCCAGCCATGCCTCATGGCTGGGGCTGTGGAGCTGTTGGGGCAGGTGCTGACCTGGGCTCTTCAAACTGCTGGAGAGCCTTCTCCTGGTGGCATGTCACAATGGGTGCCAGACCAGCGGGGGGGGGCGGGTCTCGGGCAGGCTGCTGTACACAGCATGGCTGTAGCCTAGGTCCTGGGGTGTGAGGATGGCTGTCGGTTGCTACATAAAGGGCATGGACTTGTGGGCACTCCCTAACCAAATGTTATTGTCGGTCACAGTGATCCACTGTACCTGCAAGGTCTTGACATTTATGTGGCACTGCTGTGCCAATTGGTAATGCCTGTGGTCCTGCATCTGGTGTGACAATCCCTCAAAGACATGAGCAGTGGAGCACCCACCCCGTGTGAACTGGTGCTGCACCTCCACCTTGCTCCACAGTGCCACAAGGTCACCAATCTCCTCCATGGACCATTTGGGGCCCTGGGTGGCGGGCATAGGCGTGAGCAAGGATGACTCCATTGTGGGTCCCACACCAGCTCTCTGGGCCTCTGCATGACTGTTCCTGTGCTACTGGACCTGGGCAGCTGTCTGCAGCAGCCAGTTTAAGGGTATGGCATGGGACTGACAACTGTGCAGTGAGGCAATGCCCTACAGCACATGTGTTGGCTACAATGGACCAACTGATGGGATCATAATAAATTCTAGTTTATTGGACAGGATGTGAAGTTGCCAATAAAATCATAAATGAAAACTTTGAGTTATGAGTGGTACTGGTCACTTTAGCACATACACACACACATGCACTCACTCATTCAAACCCATGTAGTATAGTGTATAGTAGCTACTGTAATGATTGTGGTAGCACTGCTGTCAGTATATCTACCCATCTGAGACCTTGGAGTCTGCTATTGATGGTTAGCTTCCTTCAAGGTGATGTCTTCTTCAGAAGGGGGTCCCCTGCTTGTCCTTCTTTCTTGGTAGGTCAGGTGCTGGATGAGAGGGTGCCACTGAGGGTCACGCTTCAGTGCCTTTTATCCCTTTCTGACAGACTCGTGTAATCCCCCAGCATCATCTTGGCTACCCAATCCAGAAGTCGCTGTCCCACGTGGGTCTTGAATAGTACCTGACATGTGGTGTTAATCATAGGGGTCTCTGCCTGCTGGTACCTGAAGTTTTGGGAGTCCACCCTTGATTTATTGACTTAATGGCTGTATTGTCATGGGTTACAGGAATATTCCATATGTTGAGTGCTCAGTTCCAGGAATCAGTTCTTTAGCTTGATTAGCTTTAAAAGGAGTTCCTTTGACTAGGCTAGTGTCTACTGATGATCACCATTCACTTACATTCATTCAACAGATTTTATCACTTTACAATTACAATTTCAATGCAGTTTTAACAATGGTCCAGGGTGTAACTTAACTCTACAGGGAGTACATTCCTTAAGAGTTTAAAAGTATAAAATATAAAATACAAAATGCCATGGTAAAGACGAGACAGATGAAATATGAAAATGCACTGTGAGAAATATATGAAAATGCATTGTGAGGTAGCGAGGGTCAAAGGCTACTGGGGGCAGTAAGTGAGTTAGGTTAGCACAGGATATATTTACAGTCTTTGCAGTGGATATTTTAGTTCTTTTGTTTTCTTTAGTGACATTGATATGTAGATGTAGTTTCTAGGTTTCTCCTACAGAAAGCCACTTCAGCTTTCTGGCTTGCTCTGAGTCTTGCCACACCCATGCAATGTGTGTGCTAGGTCTGCCAATACTTTGAATGAAAAGAAATGCACAAAATGTGGTAGGGGGTGCAGGCAAGAAGGGGCTTCTGTTATATCCATGTCCAGAAGAGAAACGTACAAAGGTGGCTTTCTGCTACACCTGCAGGCTCTGGACAGGCTGCTTGGGTTGGGCTGTGGGCAGGTGGAGCTGGCTCTGGCAGCCAGAAGCTGCCTGTAGCTGGGCCTGGGTGCTGGCAGGCCTGCCAGAAACCTGCAGCACCCTGCAAGCCTGGATGTTGTGGGCCTGGAGCCTACTTGACACTAAAGTGCCAAGCAACGGCACCAGGGTGAAAGCAGGCTGGCACAGCTGGCCTGCAGCCTGCCTAGGGGGACACAGGGGCCTGGAGGGGCCTCAGACTCCCTTCATATGTGCCCCAGGGCTCAAAATGCCTGAAGGCTTGTAAGAGCCTTAGTCTGGGGCTGCCACAGAGGAAGCCCAGTCCTGGGGCAGAAGATAATCCCAGCCTGGAGCCCTAGGGCTAGCCTCAGGCTGGTCCCCTCATGGCAGGGCTCACTGGGAGGAAATTTGCTCCCTGGTCACATCTACATCTATGTTACTGCATAGTAACTAAATGTGATAGCATATTTACTCATGATTAGCATCATTTACTGCACAGGAAGCACGTGCATGTGTAGATGCACATGTAGATGTGCACTTACTGTGCAGTAAACTATTCTACTGCACAGTAAAGCATCTCATATAGAGGCATCCCTTGTAAGTCACTGAATTAGTGCCTTTCAAGTGAGACAGTGGAATCACAGCCTTTGACTGAATTTTTTTCAGCTTATAGATTTAGGCCAGGCTGCCAATTTGAGCTGTTACATGTTTCCTAAATGTTCTAACTTTTTTCCAGGGACACAGGACTTGGTGGAAACATCCACTGAATGTATTGCTTGTCTTGCATGAGTGGTTGAGGGCAGGCAGAGAAAGGAACAAAGTGATTAGGAATGTAGGATGAAGCTGTATGTTGTCAAATTGGGCAAACACAGAAGCTGACAAAGTTTAAAATTTACTTGGCAGCTAAAAATGGAGATCAGTGAGAACAGCATAAAAGAGATATTTTTAATAACTTCAAGTGTGCAAATTACAGCTAATAGTTATAAAAATGGAAGCCTAAAATTAGACTCCTAAATCTCTCATTGGGTGTCTAAACAAGTGGCCTGATTTTCAGAAGTGCTCAGCAAGAAACCATACATTTTCCTAAGAAATCAATGGTGGTTGTGGCTGAATGCACAGCTGTTTTTGAAAATCCAGCCACTTACAGAAGGAAGGATGTATTTTAGTCAAACACAATATATTTTAGGGCTCAGTTCTCATGCAACTGGATATGAAATTGTATGGCCTGTATGTACGGGAAATCAGACTTACATATTTGATAGTTCCATTTATTGACCTAAATTTACCCCCTTTCACACCCCCATTATTGTAAATGTCAGCCTAGATACCTTGCCATGCGTCCAATGAAACATGCTGGACTAGATTCTACAAGGCATTTACATGGAAGAAGAGTATAAAAAAGTCCTCTCTCTGTTGTGTGACCTGCTTAAATTCCAGACAGAGTACCCCACATACATTTTTGCCCCCGCACTACAGAGGAAGTACAATGAAAGCAGGAGGGAGAAAGCCACACCTTACTCTTGTCTAAGTGCAGCCTCTACCCTCTAAGGAGGGCTACTTCCCTTAAACACCTTTTACCATGGGGTGGAACTAGACAGAATATATAACTGTTTTATATAGTTTTAATCATATATTTGACTGAGCCAGACTACGCTTGTCTGACAGGTGCTATGTTGTAGAAATCATTCGAAAGCTGAGATAAGCAGGTCTTTTCTGGTCTAGGATTTTGAGTGAGCGCATATAGGATTCAAGGATGAGATTTAGGGAACTGCAGCATTCTCAGATGTTCAAATATATGTAGTGAATACTGCATCTTATTAAAATGAATCTGGAATTTCTACATGGAGCCATTCTTTCAGTTATAACAGTGCATAAATATTTAGAAGAGTTTTGCAACAAATACAGACTTATTTTTTTTCAAACTTTTCATAAGAAAGAATAAGCATATCCAATTTACCCCAAATGTAAACAATAAATAAATAAATAAAATAAAAAATCCCGCCCTTGGCTAAACACTAGACATGGGAGATGTAAGGAACTATTTTCAGTGGAGAAAGAAAACTTGAGCATGCTTCCTTCCAAATTCCTCTTGCTTATAATGCAATTATTACCTCTCTTCCATAACTGCTGTTTCTTCTAGCATCTTGCATCCAATCAGAACTGCAGAGTGAAATCTTTAGTATTTTTTTCTTATCTTGCATAAAACTGAATAGGCAGTGAAGTAAAATACTTGATAAATTATGCTAAAATATAGTGTTTGATAAAAATGCCATTTTCAGCTCTTATCAAGTTGTTCATCCTGATTAAAATTGGTTTGTAACTTGATTTCATTCAAAAAATATGATTAAAATGACAACACTCATAAATTTAGTGCATTTGCTGTAGCTAAGCTATATAAAACTTTACAATGCACAGTATATCTCAACAGGAAGTTTGTAAAATATGAAAAATGTAGTGGCAAGTGTCCAAAACAGTGATCTCAGGAATGTAGTAGGTTTAACAATAGAATATTTGAAGACAGGCATTTTTTGGTGATTTTGTAGTTTATCATTTGTTGACAAGGTAGTGCTATTCCAAAATGCTTCCTCAAACAGGCTCAGCAAAACTAATTGATGTTTTTAGCTCAGTTGAATAGATTATGCACATTTCCACTAAAACTCGTTAGACTTTTATGAAGATCTCCACTAACATTTTTACAAAAGATTTTTCTGTACCTGGATGTTCTGACCAATACATAAGGTAACCTGCAACAAATGCAGACAGCCCATTACAAGTTAATGTTTTACCACATTCTGGCTGCATCTATATGTACTGATTTAAGGTGCTTTAGCCCAATTTAAGGTACACTGAGGGTGCGTGTCTACATGTATGTGCCCTTAATGTGCCTTAACAATGGTGATTTTTTGCTTTTCACACATAAATTTGATACCTGCAAGTATCAAATTTAGGTGCAAATAGCTAAAGCATATTAACACACATGTAGATGCCTTAAGGCAAATCAACATTGTGTATGGACTGACTAGGGATTAACTTTAGTCCCATATCAGTCCATGCACACAGCATTAATGCACTTTAATGCATGCATGTCTAGATGCAGGTCTAAATCACCTTAATGCACATTGAGAAAATGTGCATTAAATTGAGGTGTGCCTAAATGCACGTGTAGACACACTTTCCTTTATGCAAAAGAAGGAATAGGGATATACTAATAATTCTTGATGTCATAGAATGATTTAGCTCAAGTTGTCTTTAAAAACATTACTTATTTAATCCAGACATCACTTTTTTGGGGCAAAATAATTTTTTTAAGCATCACAAAAGTTATTTGACTCCATCAAGGTGATTCAGGGAATCTGTGGTAGAACTGGGATTAGAAAAATTTAATTCACAGGATCATATGAAAATATGGTTAGAAAGTACCTCACAAGGTCTCAAGGCAGGAGCATCTCTGACTAAACCATCTCAGCCAACTGTCTAACCTGGTTTTGAGATTTTCTTGGGATGGAGATTCCACAACTTCTCTAGGTAGTCTGTTCCAATGCTTGGCCACCCTAATCTCCAACCT
>NW_005841837.1:5237161-5262143 GCF_000455745.1 Alligator sinensis
GAAACTTGAGGCTATTGCTTCTAAGCATGCCCCTTACAACCATAAGGGAAGCTGATTTCCAACCTCTTCATATTGCCCTCTAGGTATTTGAAGACTGTTATCAAATTTCCCTGTCAGTCTTCTCTTCTGCAGACGAAACAACTTGAGCTTTTTCAGCCTTTCCTCATGACTTATGCTTTCCAGGCCTCTAATCATCATCCAAATCATTAATGAATATGTTAAACATTGCTAGAAAAATAGAGAAAGGACCCAGGACAGACCTCCAGGAAACCTCACTTGAGACTTTCTCCCAATTTTTCCTTGACTTTACAAAAGCTGACTTTCACAACCTCAGGAGGTTGGTTGTTGAGGCCCTGAGAGACCATGATCTGACAGGGAATGGAGTCCATGATGAGTGATTGCTTCTTAAGAATATGATCCTAAAAGCACAAGGGAAGTCCATTCCAGCCTGTAGGAAAGGTAGCAAAAAGGGCTAGGAGACCCCCTTGCCACAATAGAAAATGCATGGACCTCCTGAATCTGAAAAGAAAAGCTTATAAGGGATGGAAGTCAGAAACTACCACTAAGGAAGATTATGTAGCACTTGCCCACACCTATAGGGAGTGGACCAGAAAAGCCAAGGCTGAAACCAAACTCAAACTGCCTACGGGAATCAAGGACAATAAAAAAGTCCTTCTTCAAATATGTGAGAAGTCAGAAAAAAAACAAGGGACCCTTACTGAACCAAATGGAGCAGATGAAAACCGACACCCAGGAAAAAGCTAATCTCCTCAATGATTACTTTGTGTCAGTTTTCCCCAACCAAAGGGGATCACCCTGCCTGACAGGATGCAGGACTATCAGGGTAAGGGTGATCATACACCTATAATTGGCAAAGATTTTGTGAGGGAGCACCTTTAGAGGCTAGACATCCACAAGTCAGATGGCCCAAGAGTGCTAAAATGCTGGCTGACATCATAGCACAACTGATGGTGAGGATATCTGAGGACTCATGGTACACAGGAGAGGTTCCTGAAGATTGGAAGAGGGACAATGTGGTGCCTATCTTCAAGAAAGGAAGGAAGGAAGATCCATGGAACTACAGGCCACTCAGTTTGACCTCAATCCCTGGAAAGATCTTGGAAAAAATCATCAAAGAAACCTTCAACAAGTTAATGGTAGGCAATATTCTGAGAGATAGCCAACATGGTTTCATTGTAGGTAGGTCTTGCCTGACCAACCTTATTTCTTTCTACGACCAGGTGACTCATCAACTAGACAAAGGAGAAGAGGTTGATGTCATATATTTAGATTTCAGAAAAGCCTTTGACTTGGTCTCCCATTATGCCCTCATGGTAAAATTGGGGAACTAAAGCCACGATAACCTTATGGTCTGATGGCTGGTGAACTGGCTCTGTGGTTGGACCCAGAGAGTGATAGTCGGTGGAACCGAGTCAACATGGTACATGGTGACTGGTGGTGTCCCCCAGGGCTCAGGACTCAGACCAGTACTCTTTAATATATTCATAAATTATCTGGATTTGAGTATCAGAAGCAGACTGGCTAAGTGGACAACACCAAATTATGGGGAATTGTGGTCATTCTAGAGTATAGGCTGGCAACTCAGGCTAACCTGGACAGGCTTGCAAGGTGGGCAGATCAAAACCTGATGACATTCAACACAGAGAAATGCAAGATGCTCTACCTTGGGAGAAAAAATCCATATCATACTTATAGGCTCAGCAGTGCCACACTCACTAGCACCATGACTGAAAGAGACTTGGGGGTCATGATTAACCACAAGATGAACATGAGCTACCAGTGTGATGCCACAGCTGGCAAAGCAAATAAAACTCTGGCTTGCATCTACCAATGCATCTCAAGCAACAACCAAGAAGTCATCCTCCAGCTTTACTCGGCCTTGGTGAAGCTGCAGTTGGTGTACTGCATCCAATTCTGGGCTCCACACTGGGCTGCACACTAAATGACTGCACAGTAATAACTGCACAGTCCACTACATTTGTAGATGCGCTCTGTTTCTCTCAGGTAGTCATTATAAATGACCAGAATTCTCCATATGTTTCAGTGGTACCCCCACCAGTATGAACCACTATAAGGAAAAGGAATTATTGCCAAATGCAGTATAAGAATAGTCATTGTGCTGCTCCCACAAAAGGGGTTGATGTCATTTTGTGGTGAGCCCATTAAAGTCAGTGATTCTACCTCATGCAGGGAAATACCCACACGTGTGTATAAGTAATTCACCATATGGCCCTTAAAAATATGCCTTGAATCACACTGTGCAAAGGAACAGCTTTCTAGGCTAAAGCAAATACAAGATTGATCGAGAGTAGTTGCTTAATTGGCATTTTCCTTCACATGCAAAATCCTGGAATCCCAAGTGGGATTTTTCTAAACACAATAGGATTTTAACTGCTTTGCTGAGAAAGGGTTTCTTTTTTTTCATTGCCTCAAAAAGATAGAGCACATCAGTAGTGAACTAAGCATATCTTGTCCTCCTGGTAAAGACCCTTCCATCTGGCTTTGTGTTGACTATTCCAAGTATATGTGGCAAGAAACTTGCCAAAATCTTGAACCCCTGAAAGAACAAATTTGATGAATGCGTGTCATTATTTAGTTGTTTTTTAAGCAATTAAAATGTGCATGTGTGTGTATCAGAAAAACTTAGAAGAACTGAAAATGGCTTGTAAAACACATTCCATATTACAATAGAAAGGGAGAAATGCTCCAGCTAAAATCTCTGGCCAAAATTAATTTATTAAGAGCCCTTACAAAGTGGGTAAGTTATAATTTCCAGTTCATGCACAGCTCCTGTATAACATTTTTCATCACTGGATCTTAGAGCACTCTACAACGGGAGGTCAATATCATGTTACACATAGAAAAAACTGAGGCACAAAAAAAGATTAACACCTTTTCTCAAGGAGAACTAGACATAGAACCAAAATCTCTCAAATCGTAGCCTAGAGCTCTAGCTATTATAGGCTGGACCCACATTACTGCCTATGATGAATGTGGCTCAAATATCCTATTTTAAGACCTTGCCTCAAATTCCCCTCTGTCTTTTTTTTTAAATGTTAACCATAATTCTTCCTCTTTGGTAATCTGTTAAGGTCGAGGATGATTGTCTTCCATGACTCTCTCATCTTTGGGTCCAAAGATGGCTGACAAGGCTGATCTAGGATCCACAAACTCTGCTGCAACTCAGGCATGTGTTTCCATGCAGGATGTGTGGCTCCTTGATTCCTCATTCAGTCCATGACGTGCTGTTTTTGGCACTCCCGCTTTTCTGTCTCCTGTTGTCATAAGGTTTCAAAGTACTGAGATACTTGCAGCAGACTCTTCCTTCATTTCAGGTACCCCTGAGCAGCAATCTCCCATGAGTTGATGTCAATATTGCATTTATTCAAGTTGGCCTTGAGATGTCCTTGAAGCACTTTCTCTGCTCTTCTTCAGCATATGCCTTGACTGAGCTAGGAGAATAAAACTTGCTTTAGGAGTCTGGAATTGGACATTCGGATGATGTGGCTGGCCCAGCTAAGTTGATGATGGATGATCATTGGCTTAATGCTCTTGGTGTTTGCTTGCAAGAGGATGCTAATGTTGCTGCATCTATCTTCTACCCTCTGGACTGAAAGGATCTTCCACAGGCAGTATTGATGGTACTTTTCCAAAAACCTGAGCTATCTCCTGTATGTTATCCATAACTCGACTCCATACAGTAAGGTGGGGATTCCTTAATATTAACAAAATACAGTTTTCTCCAGGTTTGACAACTCTGATGTCCTTTTCTTTGTGAAGTCCTGGTGCATCCATGCTTTGAAGCAGAAACTTGAAATTTCTTAAAATGGTGGGGTTTTTTTGTCAGAGATGTTCCTTTTGCTGTCCCTGTGAAATTCTACCAAGCTGTGTCCACATTATCAGACTGAAAAAATCGTGATTCATGCAGCCTGACTAGCATAAATGTGCCAGCCCTGAGCAAGACTTTTCCTGAAATTGCAGCTTGGAGGTACTTCAAGTTCTAGTAGGTTTAGACTTGGATACTGATATCGAAAGTAGGGAGCTTGTCTTTCTTGTGCTTTCAGTGACCTGGGCCCAGTAACCTTACTAGTGGGCCCAGAGTCCAGAGGAGGAAGCTGCTGGATTAAAATGCAGAAAGGGTAAGAGCCAGACCACGGAAAAGTGTAGAATAGGACAAGGAAGCTGGGGAGGAGGCTGGAGCTAGAAGCTACTTTAATGGGATGTGAGTGAATCTGGGAACTGGGAGATGGTTTGAGGGTGTTTCACTGCCTAGGCAAGAGACTGAATTAGGGACCTCAGGAAAAGACAGTAATGGGGAGACTGACATTGCCTAGGCAAGGAATTTGGAATTGAGGTCAGAAATCTGAGAAGTGGAGTTTCGGATTGGTTACATGAAAAGAAAGGTGCCAAGATAAGGAGGACAGAAAGGGGGAAAAAGAAGGACTGTAGAGGGGGAAAGGCAGAAGGTGTCTAGCTTGGGGGAAATGGACGGAAAAGTTCGTAACAGCTAGATGTTCTCCCTCCAGAGCCTGGAATGGAACCTAAGATACCCAGGTGACCCCTTTTGTCAGCTATCAACAATATCTATGAAACCGCCTGGGGAAGTGTGAACATGTCTTTTCTCCCTTTAATGCAAAGCTACATACGAGCATGACAACCTACTATTGACTTCAGTTACTTTGTGTCAAGTGTCAGGGACCTGTGGTGGATCTCAATGTTCCAGCTTATCTTCTGGTGAACCATGGGGGCATCAATACATTGCTGTATGATGGAATTGTTCTTGGGATGATTTCTGGTTTCTGCATTTCCTTGTTTTTTCAGGTTTTTTTTTTAAATAGCTGAAGAAATTACACTGAAATTTTACTCTGCTATGCCAACAGGTGTGGTTACACTTTTGAGTGCCCAGTACTGTAACCTTAATAATACATCAGCATTGCTTCTTTGTGTGGAATGTGCATTTTGAGAAACAGAAAGGTTACAGCTCAGAAGTGAAATCCCCTGGGAGCTCTGAGTGCTCACAATGTTTGAGAATCAAGCAATTTTATCTAAGTGCCCAAAAAGGGATATTGGTGCCAAATTTTAAACCTTAATAAATAAACAGCTTTATGGCAGAATTCAGCTGTGAAATGCAGAGATGCACACATTTTATGTGGACTTGACTAAATTGTTTTCTTACATGGGAAGTTGAGTAGCAGAGCAGAAGGGAATCAGGACCAGAGCTGTGCAAATAAATGATTGTATTTTTGTTCCTAGGTGCATTAAAAAAAAAAAAAAGTTCACCCTAAATTTTGGGGATTTTTTTTTTCTGTTTTCTTGACAAAAGTAGGGAAGGAGGAACATTCTAGGGCACATGAGGAAAACCCTACACAAAATATGTATGTTAGTTTGGGGGATTTAAACCCTTTCTAAGCCTCTTCGTTTATATTAAATATGGGCAATTTTCTAAATAGAAACCTTATTTCAAAATAAAAAATCAGTTCTTTCATTTCCAAATGCCAATGAAACATTTCAAACTTTACACATGTTGTTTTCCATTTTGTGTTAGCAATTCATAAAGCCCAATTTGCAAACTCTGAATACTCCCTCTTGGAACTGCATTTTCCAACAAATACAGAATATGCCCAGCTTTTCTAATCGCTACCTTCCACTCCTTTTATGCAGCTGGAGCAATCCTCAAATGCTTCCCTAAGGGTCAACTGGAGAAGGAAGCAGTAAGGAATAAGAAGTATACCTTCATCCTCTTCTGTACTAGATATTTTTGTTGCCTGCCTACCTGGGTACGGAGTGAATGCTGTATATTGTTCCATTTTAATTTAGTTCAGAAGCCATGAAAATCACTGCCTCTGTGTTGTAGGATAGGGCACAATTTAGTCCCTAAATAACTGGACTTTAAGCCTTGACAAGCAACAGAACATTTAACTAATTTATTTGTTATTCAGTTCTGCAGATGATAATAAGGATGCAGAGTTAAAATTCAAAAAAATTAAACTAACAATAAGAACCAAGAATATGGACTTCTTAATTGCTTTTAAAGATATGAGAGACATTTTATTTAATTAATATAATAACATCGTGGTGAGATCTTTTAAATCAAAGTTGCTTAAACTGATATTTATTAGTCACTGAGGTGGGAAGAATTATTTTTTTTAATAGACTGCATCTGGGACCTTTAACTTTCTAATTCATTTACTTACTTTCCAAAAGGTGAAAATAGAATTATTCTTATTAATCCATTGTGTGCTATGCATTTTAGTTAGGAAAGTCATATTAACTATGCATACATAGAAATCTGGCATATATTGATTAGAAGAAAGAAGTGGATCCTGAAAGTAGGGAGCACTTTAGCACATCTTGTCAGGACTACAGATGTCTGATAAATGAATATGAATGTAAAAAAAAAACAAACAGTAAAAAAAATATAATTATTGCACTGTCAACAGTTCAGTGGAGAATTGAGAAAGTGACAGGACCAGCATTTTTAATTAAGTAATAATAATAATAGTATTGCACACTAAGGGACTTATTTTTTTTTACCGTCACACACGATGCAATAGCAGAGTCAGTAGTTTGTAGGAGAGAGACATTCATACCCAGATCTTAACTGCAACTGAATTCAATGACCTTTAAGTAATTTTAACAATTTACACTGCTCCACTCGGTGTTAACAGATTTATAGATCAGATTTGTAAAGGTAATTAGTTCACCTAAAGATGTAGATAGGTACCCAGTGAAGTTTTCAAAAGCGCACTAAGTAACACCTAAACAACTAGGCTTATTTGCTTTTTACAATTCTACTAGGCACTTATCCTCAGATTATCAGGACAGGCTTCCCCAAGCCCTCCGCTGTTCTTATGTGTACATGGTGCTGTCTTTTCACTTCTTGAAGGCCTGCCTTTGGCATTTCTGTTGCAGAATCTGGTAACTGTCATGATTTAGGTGTGCTCCGGGCATGCCTACAGATTTTGTTCTTTCTAGTGAGACATCCACTTTGGAGCCTGCTAGACTTTACCTTTGTTGAGGGCTCCAAACAAGTTGTCAGCTGTGAGACAGTGTCTGTGCTTAGGAGGCTTTGTGAATTCTTCTTGATTTAAGGTTAGGTACCAATGGATCAGAGGATAGCTGAACGTTCAGTTTTAATTATATCAGCAGAGTGATTGATGCCCAAGTACCTCTCAAAGATAGTTAACTCAAAAGTCATGTCAATTCCAGACACCCTTGGCCTAGACAGAAAAAAAATACAGCTGCAAGACACTTGAAACAGCAGCTACTCCTCAACCAAAATCCAGAAAAAAATTAAAGGTGAAATCATACTCCCAATGAAGTCTGTTTTTATTACCAATACTAAATTTAATTGATCCTTTCTTCCCAAAGGGCTGGGTGAGAAAATGGACTGAGCAATTTTCCCTGAAGCTTTCAATACAGCTTTTTAGTATGGATAAAATAAAGGAGAAGGTTATACAGCTGGTGCCCCCTCATGGAAAACACTTGGCAAAGAAGGGAGGGGTCTCTAAATACCACTGGCTTTGCTGACCACACCTCTTCTTGTATCATGCAAGAATAAATCAAGTTTGTTCAAATAAATAAATAAAGAAATAAAAATATATATAAAAATGTGTGTGTTTTTCAAATATCTATCTATCTATCTAGATCTATCTAGATCTATCTAGATCTATCTAGATCTATCTAGATCTATCTAGATCTATCTAGATCTATCTAGATCTATCTAGATCTATCTATCTATCTAGATAGATAGATAGATATACATGTGTGTGTGTGTGTGTGTGTGTGTCCCAGGATATTCCAGATGTTTGGAAAAGTCTCTGGATTAGGATTGTGTGATTTTAGGTAAATGATAATATCAAGGATAATGGTCCAAACTGTGCAGAGAATGGAAGTTCCATATAGCAAAGGATTTTAGTGTGTAAAAAAACCAGCCAGCTTTGTTCTAAATCTGAGTGAAAGTCAAACATTTAAAAAATCTTCCAGAGGTAAATTCCACAGAACTGGTCTATTAAAAAGGTATTTTTTGACAATTAAAAAAAATGTTTTGTTTTAAGCATTTTTTATTTGGTATCATTATGTACAATACAAAATTACACATTGAAAATTAATTTTACGATTAAACAGTTTTCTCTGAAAATGTAGAAATGGGATTTTTCAATACTACTAGAACAAACCCTCTTGCCCCTTTTTGCACATGGCCCTTCCACCAGGGTTTTCTTCCAAAATGAAATGTTGATGAAACTGATCCAGCTATATAACAGGTCAATTTTGTTGGAACTGCATATTACTATAGAATATAGCTCTATCAAATTTTATCCAACCAGCTGTACGGATGATGTACACCCATCTTCCAAAGCGCTGCATGTAAGCTTCTAATTTTATTTCTATGTCAAAGCTAATGTCTTCAGTTCCTCCTGGAAGTCAATAGTAGACAATCTGGATTCCACAATATGATACGTCATGAATCTGTGAAAGAAAGCTCTTAAGGATTTGCTGCTTGCTTATAAGAATTCTAATATCCCTTGCTTCTAGCCATAAAAGCTTGAAAAACAGTAAGTGTGAATGTGCTGATTTTCATATATTGACAAGGTGAATCCAATATATGTGATGGATAGTCACAGAACACTCTAGGTACAGTATAACTGACACAGCCATTATGCTTGGGGACAGTGGGGGATTTATAAAATCTGGATTGTTCAATCTGGAACATAAATAGGTAGAGTTTCTTATGTAGGAGAATGGGAAGGGGCTCAATGGCTGGATCTATGGCCATGTCTTCTTTAGTCATTCTCTCCCACAGACAAGCTCAGCAACTGCAGCTTCTCCTCAAAGGAAGATTTCATCCCTTGCCATAGTCCACGAGCAATGCTGGTTAACTAGTCTGCATGCTGGGGCCAATATGTGGTCATTAAATTCATCGCTGTTATCTATATTAACACTACTTGCATTGAAATTCCTAAAATCTTTTTCTTTTCCAAGAAAGAAACTGTGAATAATAACATTTTTTAAATCTCATAAGAAAATTAATAACATGTCAACATTCTATTAATTCAGTTCTACAAGCAGCCATATATTTGCATAAATCATCAAGGGTAGAATTTATCCCCGCAGAGAGCCAGCAGTAGGCATGTGCACCACTCATGTTCCAATGGACAGGGCTGAAAGTACATTGGCTTGGGTGGTCCTTTGCTGAGCTGAGTAAACTTCAGGTAGATGGGAAAATTGGCTGTGTATGCACATCGTATCTGTAGCACTACAAGTGTCCATTATAGCACTACAAAAACTGATCATTCATACATTCATGCCACCTGTAGCACCAAAAAAATAATGGCAGATCTGCCATTAAAATGTTTCTCCTTCAGAGAGGAACTTCTCTGTAGTTCTACATTTGGGTAGTGCCGTGTATACTGTGGGGAAAGTTACACATAGTGCTACAGGGGTCTTTTGGACCTGCAGCATCCCACAGTACTCTGCTCATCCCCTTCCAAAGACAAAGAAAGAGCAGATGGCACTGTAACAGGTTGCTCAATCATGGTGAGCTGTAACAGAGCCCTGCTGGGACTTGGTTGCCACCATCATTGCCACTGGAGCACTGGCAACAGCTGGTGCACCCATGGTGGAGGTAGCACTGGGAACAGGTCCTGCTGCTACCACCACTGTGAGAGAACCAGCAACAGATGTGGTGGCAGTAGGAAGAGCAGCCAATGTCATTGCTCCTGGGAGAGCATCAGCAACAGCTGGTGCACCCATGGCAACAGGAGGAAGAGCTGCCTTTGCAAGGGGATGGCCTCAGTAGCTTATGCTCCCATCATGCATAGCAGCAGGAGAGACTTCTGCCTTCACAAGTCTTCTGCATCAGTTGGAGGCAGCCTCTCTGTTACCACCACCTCTCTGACAGGTTCCTCTGGGGGTGGGGAAGCAAAACAGCAGCCCCTTGCCACCTCCTGTGGGACAGTGTACCTTTAAGATGGCTTTGAAGTGCTCTGGCCAGGAGGTTGTGCATGTACCTGCCTACATAGGGCTTTATTTTTTTAGTGTTACAAACAAATGAGTGTCCATAGCATATTATGCAGTCTGCAGTGCTTATGCTGGCAGTCTTTTCCCAGACCTTTATTTCTCAGGCAATTATTTTTTACTTGGCAAGGCCTAGATTCTTCCTTGATGGATACTACCTTCCAAAAGTGAAGCCCTTTCAGAGTTATAAAAGCATAAAGAGGTATCAGAAAAATGCGTCAAAGTATAATAAACATTTTCTCTCCATGCTTGGATTGCGTTATACATATCTAAACAGTTTGTTAACCAAACTTTTTGCTTCAAGTCCCCTACAGAGTGGTAATAAGCATGAGAAATTAGAGCCCAGAGGAGACAGAACACTAGTCATGCATACTTCAAAATAAATAAATGAATACTGAAATAAAATTAAGAACAGGGAGGTAAAAAAAAATCCCAGATGAATAAAGACCAAAATATAAGAGGTTACAGGAACCCAATGAAATCTTTCCCAAAAAATATAAACATCATTAAGGGGTGCTGTCTGTTCCCCTCCTCCTGCTTCTTTCTCAGCCAGCATCTTAGTACTCAACAGGGGTTACTACCTACATGAGAAAGGAAGCTGTGAGAAAACTCATATTTACTGTGCCTTGATGCCTGCTGTCTATTTGTTTCTCAGCCAACTTGCCCAGTTTCTCCTTAATCTGGAGCCTCTTCTGTCTTTCCTTCTGGTCTTTCTTTCATGCCTCTAGCGGAGACTTTTTGCCCTCTATTTGCCAGCCAATCAGCCAGCCGCCTCTCCTTTCCCCCAGAGAGTCAGAGAGGTAGAAGGAGCTAACAGAGACCTCAGAGTATGGAACACAGATCAGCAGACAAGGAACAACACTACTGGGTTTTGGAAGTGAAAGTCTGCTTTGGAGAGATCCAGACCCTCTAACAACTGCTGTCAAGACCCACAATAGCTGCAGATGAATTTCGCCAAATTAAACAACTATTTCCACTGCTGAATCTGTTTCTTTGCATTTTAACCCCATGCAAATTTGCAGTTTTGCATGTTTCTTGCTAGCTTCTAATATGGACAGTCTACTCGAACAGTCTGTGATGTCTAATTCAAATTATCTCAGATAAATGAAAGCAATATACAAATTATGTTTAGTGCACTTAAAACACTCAGAATAGTAAATTGACAGCAAATTATGTCAACATTGAACTAAACCATCTATTTACTTGTAGAAGGAATCTATTCACTGCAGCTTGTCCCCAAAATGTTGGAGAGTTGGCAGAACTGTGATGCTTAAGCAAAAAGGTTTTTGTACCTATCATCAATGTGATTCCTTTTTTTTCCCTATGTGATATTAATGTTGTGCTGTATCCTGAATACTGCTGTGTCAGGGAAGCCAGTTGCTGCATTTACCTGACAATTCAGGACAGCTAGACACAAAAATAAGTGTAAAATAATAAATAAGTAGTAAAATAAGTAGTAAAATAGATTAAATTTAACTAGAACTGAGTTAGAAGGACACTGCCAAAGTTTAAGCTTCAAATTATAAGTAATTTAGTATCTGCTTTTGTGTTTAGAGCTTAATTTCTATTTCACCCACTTTTTAGCTTGCAAAAATAATTTCTGTGCCATGATTTTTTTTTTTTATGCCTGGCATGGAGAAAGCTGGATAGCTCACAGCCTTGGTAATGTAATATGGAGCCTTTCACCAAAGTCACTGATTCAATTAAAGACCATATTGGTGGTAATAAAAAAATATTACCATCTTTTATGACCTATGAGCTGTAGTCATATTTATACTTATATACTCAGTCACTTCTGCATGGGTGTCCGCATACAAAGTCACCATTTTAGCATGCTGAGGGTATACAAAATGCTGGTAGTTAAAAAGATGAATAATGTTTTGTAAGGTTTTGAAAGTGTAACCCCATTAGTTTCCTGTCTGCGAAGAAACACCTGTCTTTTTAAATGAAATACACTTTGGAAGTGGTTGCCGGTTGACTACAAAGCAGTCACTCTCAATTTACACAGGTGGTAACTGAGAAGAGAATGTAGAGAAAGTTAGTTTGCTGTGTTAGCCTGAAGTCAAGTAAGAGGCAGAGTAGATCTGAACCTTATAGACTAGTCAAGGTAGCTATATAGCACAAACTTTCACAGGCTGAAGCTCTGATGATGATCAGCATCTGATGAAGTGAGCTTCATGTATATGTATATATACATATATATACATATACATATACACTTATACTTAGAGTGCATGGTGAAAATCTACCCTGCCTTCTAAGAGGATGTGGCACAAGGTGGAAAAGGTGAAGCATCGATAATCGTATTCTTTTTATATAAAGTCAGTGGGTTGGATTCTCAGCTGGTGCAAATAGGCAGAGTTTCATTAAAGTGAATTAGTTCATCTGGCCTATTAGCAAGGCCAGACAGATTTGACTTCAATGAGCTGAACAAACCCCAGAAAGAATAAAGAGCATAGAATGAAAACAGGAGGTTTGTAGTTTTAAGGGAAACTATATTAGGTTTAATTTTGTGTATAAAAAAGGTAAAGAAAGTGTAACTGATATGCTTAACAGGGTTCTCTGGTCTTTCATTCTCTTGTACATAGTACAGTAAAGACACAAACCTTAAAAAGAAAAAAATACATATCATGAAAACAGAAAGTATCTACTTGAATTGAGACAAATCCATGCCTAGAACCTGCTAAATAGGAAAAAAAAATGTTTTATTTGTAATTGTGCTGACATAACTTTGTTATAATGCTTTGACCCCTGCTGGAGTCTGAAAAACTAAAACTTGCAGTTAGCTCTCTGACACAACACCCACAGTAATATCTGTAATTGCATTTTACTTAACATTTTAGAGCTTTCCATGTGGTGCAGAAGTTCTACACCAAAGGAATAGCTAGAATGAACAAATGATTGGGAAAATTTAAACTGTGTTGACTCTTGCTTGGATGGGTGTGCACTTCTCCAACTAACTGTTCCAACAAAGTTCAGGTGGCTGAAAGTCTTTAGTCCAGTTCTGCATTGTTGGCAGACTTCTGTCATGAATAAGGGCCTTCTTACATAGTAATTTTGGGTGGCTCCTACAACTCTTACATCCTGGATTGTCCACCCAAAATTAGTTTTAAGCACACTTTAGATAGCTTAAAGTTACACCACTCCAGGGCAGGTTTCTCTCTTATCCATGATACCCAGCTAATGTTCCATTAATGTGCGGCCACTCCCCACAGATGAGCCATCCAAGCTGCAGTTCTCCCACCCCTCTGGTTTTGGGTGGACAAACTTTCCACCCCTTGAACTCTACTGCCCAGGGAGTGGTTCTGGCACCAAGACAACTCCCCCTCTCACCCCAGCGTACAACCCGTGCAAAAACCTGCAGAGCACATGCCAGCTAGCCAGGTCACAGGGCATGGATGGGTCCAGTACAGGATGTGGAGTGGGTGGGGGGTTTCAAGGTGGGGTCTGGATCAGGTCCCCATGAGTGGGGCTTCCTCCCTGGGCCAGGAGCAGTAGCTCCCCCAGAAGTGCCTTCTTCTACTGCTCCCGCCTGCCAGCTGCCCTGGGAAGCATGGCTGGTACCCCTCACACCCCTATCCCAAATCCCAGTTCATTAAAACATGAAACCTTCTTTCATTTACTTCCTTTTTATTTTGTTTTAAATTCTTTTTTTTTTTTACTTATTTTTATTTTATCCTTCAGTAGCTGATTTCCTTCATCTCACCACCCTTCCCCAATTCCTTTTCCTTTTTTCCTCCCATTTTTATTACCCACCCCATCCTATTAACTCTCCACTTCCCAGTTTCATATTTCTGTCCCCCATCCCCAACCCATCTCTCAAACACTCCCATCTAGAACAGGGATACAAGCCTGCCCTGATTCACCAGCCCACTATTGGCAACTTCCAAATGTAAGCCCTTGCTTGCCAGTCCTCTAGTGCAGAGCTGGGAAAAATTGCAGATCTGGCTGGTGGCTGGACTCCATTTCCCAGCAGCCCCTGCCTGTGTCACTCCAACAGATCTCCATGGAGACCCCAGGAGCTGTGGGACCATGACAGCATGATGCAAGCATCTCCACAGAGAGTGGCCCAAGTGACATGCTGGCAAGGCATGCAGCTGGTTGGGGAGCTGCTCTGGGATCGGAGCTGGAATCTTGCAGAGCTGCAATCTGATGCCTACATGCCCCTTGGGTAGTGGATTGCAGCTATTCCCCAACTCCATCCTGCATTATCACTGCCACAAGATCCCAGCCCAGGAATAGCTCTCCACCCAGCCATGTACTCTCCCAGCATGACACTCAGACCTGACTCCAAGGAGATGCTGGCCCTGTGCTATAACAGACCTGTGGCTCCTGGGGTCTTCATGGAGACCTTCTGGAGCAACAGCAGCAGGGGCTGCTGGGAAATGAAAGGCCCATGAGTCATACTTTGCCTGCCCCTGCTTAAGGGCCAAGTCACAGCTGTGTAAATGGGTGACAGTCCGAGAAGCTTTTGAGCTTTAAAGTGTGACTTCTCCGAACTCAAGCTAGCATGGACACTTATCAACACTTGAGCAGCTCAAAGTGCAATGTGTAACAAGGCCCTAAAACACAAAAAAGTGAGTTTAATAGCAATATTTACTTTAGCATTTGATGTAAGTGTACTTGTGCTAATTGAGACTTTTTGGTTTTTTGTGGATTAAATGTGGTCCAGAACTAAGAATGAGTCTGCAATTTAAGACCGGTGGGTTTTTTATGAACTTTTTACTAAATGTAGTATAATCATATGCAAGCCAGTGGGATAGATCGAACAAAGAGAGTAAGGATTTCATAGTCTTATTCTATAACTATTAATTAGAAATAAAGTTTGAGATACAATATTGGCAGCATCTTAGCTATTCAGTAAGCATTGTATGTAAAAGAAAAAGTTTCAAGTTTTGGGGAAAGGAATAAAAGAAATATATAAAATGTTATTCTTTTAATAGGGTTTAGTATTTGAAAATGCATAATTCCTAGATAGCTTGCTCTCCTGAAACATTTGTTTATCTCAAGTCCATGATTGGCACTTTGAAAGTATTTCTTCCTATTGGAGCCTGCTGTTAGGGGCAAACACTGATATCTTGTCTAATGGCCTTTGGATCTGATATTTTCTACACTTATTAATACCATTTATTTATTGTGATGTGGTTTTATTTCAGTATTCCTTAAGCAGTAGTGAATCTTTTAGTGTTAGGGTTTAGCACTGACTTCATTAAGCTGTACTTGAAGTTGAAGGTGACTCAAGGCTAGCAATGCCTGTAGTTATCAGAAGTACATAAGACATATGTGAATGAGAGACCAAAATAATAACAAATTTTAATTGTAGAGCAGGTAATGCAAACTTTTCTTGCAGTTTTGTCTCCGTACTAGGTTCCTTGGAACTGAGACTAAAAACACACAACTGCTTTGAAGCAGCGTTGATTAGGCTGGGGTATGGCTTGCATCTAAAGAGGCTCAGCCCAGCCACGTGTGCGCTAGACTTAAATGGCAATTAAGTCAAATGATCTGTGATTTGTTCCAAGGCAAAGTGTTAATGTGAATAATTCACAGGTACTTAATGCAGGCCATTGGGGTTGGTTGTCTTCAGGGTCTGGAAATGGTGAGGCACACAATGCTTTGATGCAAATCAAGCTATTTATCTTTAGCCTGAGGGGCCATCTCCCAGTTCCCAACCTCCTCAATCCCTGAAATTATGGAGTATATCTGAATGATAATTTTTTCACTGCAGTGCTTGCTTTGTACACCTCTGATAATATGTTGTCCAAGGTGGTCCTTATGTTTGTCAAAGCTTGGGGCACGTTACCATCACAATTCTTGTCAGTATAGAGGGTCATTTTTTTTTCATCAAAACATGCAGGCGGCTCCAAGAAGAGAAGCAAAGAATGTTGCAGTACAGTTTGCTAAAGAAATTCATATATCAAGAAAATAGGATGTTTGGAATCTTCTTTCAGTGATGACAATTAAAAAAAATACTTAAAACAGAAGGATTCCATGCATAAATATATATATATTGTTTTCTCCAAATAAATAATTGAAAAATGCTCATTTTGAATTTGGGGGTAAAAATAGATTTTATGTTTCCTTCTTGCAATTTTCCCCCCTCAACTTTTTTTTCATTTAAAAAAACAAAACAAAACTTTTTAAACTAGAAAGGGAATACAAAAAATCTTGAGGAGAATACTAGATAACAGAAAACAGGAGATATATCCCGGAAAAGGTTATAAAGAAAGGGAGACTTAGTAAAAGGTTATAAAGAAAGGGAGACCACAGCCAGCAAAGCCAACCACACCTTGTCATGCATCCAAAGATGCATCTCAAGCCAGTCCAGAGAGGTGATACTCCCCCTCTATGTGACATTGGTCCAGCCTCAACTGGAGTACTGCGTCCAGTTCTGGGCACCGCACTTTAAGAAGGACGTGGTCTGCCTTGAGAGGGTTCAGAGGAGGGCCACCCACTTGTTTGGAGGGCAAAAGGGCAGGCCCTATGAGGAGAGGCTGAGTGACCTGAACCTGTTCAGTCTCAGCAAGCAGAGGCTGAGGGGATATTTGGTGGCTGCCTACAAACTCGTTAGGGGAGATCAGCAGCAAATAGGAAGAGTCCTACTCCCCCCAGCAGCACCTGGGGTGACGAGGAACAATGGGCAGAAGCTGCTGGAGAATAGGTTCAGGTTAGAGATTAGGAGGCACTATTTCACTGTCAGGGTACCTAGGATCTGGAACCAACTTCCTAGGGAAGTGATCCTTGCTCCTACCTTGGGTAAATTCAAAAAGAGGTTGGATGCACACCTGTCTGGGGTCATGTGATCCCATTGTGTGCTCCAACCAGTGGCAGGGGGTTAGACTAGATGATCTATTCAAGTCCCTTCTGTCCCCTAACTACTATGAAACTATTCTCCAGGGAGCAAAGGAGGCAAAACTCTTGTGACCTGCATGGAGTTGCCATGTTTGTGTTTTTCCTAGAGGGTCAGGAGCATTTCATCTGCACCAAGGGTAAGCTGGTGGCTGGAAGGAGAAAATTGGAAGCATGGGTATCCATGATGCATGGCATCCAGAACCATAAAGATTATTTGGACAACAGCTATGAGAGGCTGGTACTGGAGAGGCTAAAGAGCAATGAGGAGAAGGGGTAGCACATCCTCAAAGTCCTCAAGAAATCCATTTCTAAGCACTTGGAGGAGAAGAAAGTAAACAGGTGCAGTTAGCGTGGATTTACTGGCTGTGTCCAAATGAACATGGCCGTGTGGTATGTGGCGCTGCAGACCCATCTGTGGTGCCACACATTCAGGGGTTCCCTGCACCACAAAGTAGCGGGGGGTGGGGGTGGGAATTGTACCCTGGCAGATGCAAAAACAAGAACAAAAAAGAGGGGCAGCTCATCTGGAGGTAGCACGCACCACCCAAAACTGGAGTTTGGCTGGCTGGAACCATGCTCTGGCTGCCGGCCAGGCTCCAAGCACCAGGATTACCATGGCTGCAGTTTTCTGAGACCCCCAGGACTCCAGGTAAGGTTGCTGGGGACAGCACAGTTGCCGGCCCTAGCCTCCCCTACCCCACCTGGGGTACCTGCTGCATGCCAGAGGGCACGTGGCACAGGTGTTCCCCAGAGACAAGTAGCAGTGGCATAAGGTGTGCTGCTACTGCTTGTTCTTGGGGAAAGAAATGCCTGTGCTCATGTGGACACAGCCACCAAGGACCCGTCATGTCTGATCAACTGGATAGCCTTCTATGATGAGATGACTGGCTCTGTGGTTGTGGTGAGAGCAGTGGACATGATATACCTTGATTTTTAGCAACACCATATCAAAAGTCTCCCACAGCATTCTTGCAAGGAAGCTAAGGAGGTACAGGTTGGATGAGTGGACTGTAAAGTGGATAGAAAACTGGCTGAATCATCAGGCTCAGAGGGTAGTAATCAATGGCTTGATGTCTGGTTGGCAGCTGGTGTCAAGTGGAGTGTCTTGGGTTAGTCCTGCGGCCATTTTTTCTTCGGTATCTTCATCAACAACCTGGAAGATGGGATGGAGTGCACCTGCAGGAAGTTTGTGGATGACACCATGCTTGGTGGGGTTGGGGGAGTAGTAGATACACAGGAAGGTAGGGCTAGGATTCAGAGAGACCTTGAGAAATTGGAGGACTGGACCAAAAGAACTCTCATGGGGTTCACTAAGGACAAGTGCAAAGTCCTGCACTTAGGATGGAACAATCTCATGCACTGCTACAGTTTGGGGGCTGACTGGCTAAGAAGCAGCTCTGCAGAAAAGGACCTTGGGGTAACAGTGGACAATAAGCTGAATATAAACCAACACTGTGCACTTGTTGCCAAAAAGGTTAATAGCATACGGGGCTGCATTAGGACCTTGACCTTGGCAGATTGGAAAATTGGGCTAGAGCTAACAGGCTGATGTTCATTGCAGACAAATGAAAGGTGCTAAACCTTGGGAGAAATAATAAAAAAACATAAATATAACGTGGGTGAAACCTGACTGTATGGCAGCACTATGGAAAAGGACTTTGGTTTCTTGGTAGACCACAGACTCAGTATGAGTCTGCAGTGTGATGCAGCTGCACAAAAGGCAAATGTGGTTTTGGAATACATCAATAGAAGCATTAGGTGCAAGACATGGGAGGTGATAGTGCCTTTCTATTAAGCACTGTTGTACTGTGTACAGTTCTGGCCTCCACATTTTAGAAAAGGTCCAGAGGCAGTCAAAAAAGATGATCAAGGACTTGGAAGGCAAGTCATACAAAGAGAGGCTGAAGGAGCTAGGCATGTTCAGCTTGAAGAAAAGGTGCTTAAGCGGGGACATAATGGCAGTCTTCAAATACTTGAAGGGCTGCCATTAAAAAGAGGGAAAACACCTCTTCTCTCTTGCTGAAGAGAGGAGGATATGGACCAGGGGTGGGCAAAATATGGCCCAAAGGCTGGGTGAGGCCCAGGAGACCATTCTATCTGGCCTGTGGGGCCTCTAAAAAGTTTAGACAATTAATATTTATCTGCCCTCGGCTGCCTGTCACGCGGCCCTTGATGTTGTCCCAAAACTTAGTAAGCAGCCCTCTGCCCAAAATAATTGCCCATCTCTGATATGGCTTGAAGTTTCAGCAAAATAAGTTTAGATTGGAAATTTTTTTTCACTATGAGAATGAGGCAGTGCAATAGACTGCCTAGGTAAGTTGTAGACTTCTCCACTATGGGAGGTGCTCAAGAAGAGGTTGGATAGCTACTGGGGATGATCTATGCATAGCTATAATCATCAGAAGCATTTCATTTCTCATGCTCCCGTTTGCTTCTGCTATATATGTCAGGGTGTTTTAAGCCTTCCCAGAGGCTTTGGGTGCTGACTACACACAGGCTAGGGACTTTGACTGGAGCATGTCAGTGTTCCTGCTGGGATCAAAGCTAGATGTTCCTGGCTACAGTCTTGCCCTTCTTCTCAGGGTCAGACAGATTGCCATCTTTGGGATCAGGAAGGAATTGTACCCCGTGGTCAGATTGGTACAGGCTGTCGGTTTTTTCCTCTCTTCTCTGTTGTGTGGGTCATAACCCTCTACCTGGGATCTCTTGGGTATATACTGACAACATTTCATAGAGGTAGGGTTTTAGCTGCTGTGGTTCCCATGTATTACCTGTGGCAGGTTAGGGTGTTATGTCTGGGTTGTCAGGCTTGATGGTTGGCTTATGTAGAGTTTAGATTATGGTTTGGATAGTGATGTTCCTGCCTCAGTCAGGGGGTTGGACTAGATGACCTCTGGCGGTCCCTTCTAGCCCTACTTCTCTATGATTCTATTAAAATTTTCTATAAAATATGATCTTTAATTTCAAGCAACCCTTAAGCTGAAAGGTTTTGCTTGTATTTTTATCAAATGGCAGAGACTTGGTTTGGTTTGGTTTTGTATATGACAAAACTTATTCTGTGTTTAATGCGGTATGTTCATAGCTTATTTGAGGATGATCGTAGTCTTCATAAAGTCTGTTTCAGCATCCTATTTTGGAACTTTTGAGGGGTCAAAGAATTATGGGCCATATCCTGAAAGCTGTATGTGGGAGCAAACAAGTGTTCATGGGACTAAGCTCAAGTTTAAGCTGCTTAGTTTAAGCCACCCAAACATCAGTCAATATTGCTGTATGCAAGCATTTGCCACTTCCAAGGAAGAGGTGTGTGGGCAGCCAGAAGAAAGTAAGTTGTGGAGGGTGCTGGTTGCAGGGAGAGAAAGCAGCTTGATCAGAGTCATGGGAGTAAAAACAGCACAGGCCCAGTGCTGTGGAGTATGGATGCATTTTCCCAGCCCCAAGGCTGTGCTGGGGACACACAAAAGTATTCATTAACTCAGGTTACCCTATGATGATCTAAAGTTAGCTCTTGTCTGATAAGGACTAACTTGAGATCAGGCACACCGTTGTTAGGGTAACGTAATCCCTGTGAGTGCTTGCATACTTCAGCATTTAAATTTCCCTAAGCTTGGTTAGGGCAGTCTAAATGTAAAACTTGTAAACATCCTCTGCGTACACAGCATGTTGCAGCCATTTAATACACACTAGATCCAAAACAGGAAGTAGCATCCTGGCTATACTTACTCTCTCTCTAGCCATGATAGACAGGAAAACTGTGGCTAACTAGGATCTTGCTTATGTGAATTAAGTCTCTTTGTGCGCCATGTCTTGAAGCAGTGCACAATTGAAGCGTAAACAGTTGTTTTGAAAGCAAACCAAAATATTTATCCTGCCAGAGTGAAGTACAAAACATGGCCTATTGGGACAAAGTGTTTTTCTTAAATATAGGTTGCTTAGATACTAGATAAAGCTGTGTAGTACCTTCAAAATGCATAGGCAAATAAATGTACATCATAAATTTACTGCATTGTGAGCTGATATGACAAATGTTAAGTCACTGGTGCAAAATGGTGGTGTTGCTTGCATTGAGACAATGGAATCCGTCTCAGTTTCATTGAGGAAGAGCAAAATATTTTTTTTAAGTGTCTACTGCTGATATTCTTTTACAGTGTTTTATAGAAATGAATCCATTTCTGCAAGATTGTGTATCTGGTGAAGAAAAATTCACTCATGAAGGAAAAAAATAATTGGGTTATTCCAGATTGCTTAGTACTTGCTGTTAAGAGCTTCAATAACACTGCTATTTAGTAACCAGAACAAATAATAAGAGGGAAGTTAAAATTTGCCCCTGCCCCCCACCACTAGATTGGTATAAAATTTTGGAAAACAGTTTACTACAAATATTTTGATGGAACCCTAGACTGAACAGCAGAAAATTGATAGAGTTTACTATGTGTTTTCTTTAAACACATAAGGGCTTTGCATTGTTCCAAGGCCCCGATTTTCATGTCCCTTTTCTCATAGGGCATGTAAGGAAAATTTGTGTAAAGCATTGGGAAGGTGCGAGTAACTTGTAAGAAAACTGTACTCTGTTTATGCTGTCCTAAAACATACTGACATGTGCAACTTTGGAAAAGGGAATGTGATCCGAGGCTGCATCACCTGTACCATGTATTCATACCTGAACAATACAATGACAGTATAACTTATAACGTCCAGCTCTGCCTGTGCAGTTGTCCAGTATGCACACTGTGGCTTTGTCTATGCTACTCTTTATGGCCATTTTCAAGCCCAATGACTCTCAACTGGGGTGCCTTGAGATTCTTTCAAGGGTATCACAGGTACCATGCAATGTTAGCCCTGTTGTGTGCAAACATGCACAAGGGGTCTCCTATACATGTGCAGGGAGGCTGCTCCAACACGCTGTAATTACAATTAGCTGTGTTGGTCCAACATGCTATAATTACAGCGTGTTGGAGCAGATTCGATGAATTCTGTCTGCTGGAGCGTAGTAATTGCTATGCTCCAACAGACTCCAGAATCCAGCTCTCAGTGGTGTGATTAATTAAAGTGCTCCTTCCCCTGCCTCCCAGAGCACGTGTATAAACGCCCAGAGATTTCAAGCTGGAACCCATAGTGTTGTACTACAACAGGTGAGAGTATTTTTTCTTTGCCACTGGAGAATTGTTCTGTTCTTTTTTGACTATGGAAAAATAAGTGAAAACTAAGAGGTGGCATTTTCTGAGAGGTACCTGAAGCCTAAAAAGGTTGAGAACCACTGCTGTAGCCTAAACCCACCAACCATTCACACTTATTTAAAAAAGAATAAAAAAGAAGCTTTCCCTAGAGCAGTTCAGCCTGCCTCAGGTCTTCTAAATATCAGGCCCCAAGGTCACAATTCCCAAAGTGCACATCCTGCCCTGCTGTGTGCCTAGAACTCCCCTAGGTTAAAAGCTGCAAGTACAGTAAGCCTACTAGCATACAATTCCTGACCCTTTTATACTCTACTTCCCTCTCTAATGCCTGTAATCAAAGAAGAGCCCTGCTCATTTTCCTTCAGGAATCAGTGCCTGTTACTTGTCTCTTCTTCACTGTTTGACATGCAGTTGCTTCAACGTAGTATAGGTAGGTGGGCAACTCATGTCTTTGAACTAATTCAGTGTCAGCCCAAAGTAGCAGGATAGAACTGCTCTGTTAGTCTTGCTCCCCTGACTGTCTCTGGGTGCAAACAGTCGTTACCCTTGTGCTTCCAGAAAGAAAAAAAAAATTATGGTGGCATAAGTTGCAAGCAAGTAGATGTCCTCACTCCTTGTTTTTCTTCAAGTGCCCAAAAATGTTGCCATGGACCAAAGATAGTCACAGTTTATGATGCTTTAAATAGAGACATGTGTTTACTCATTATGCATGATTGGAATTCCCTTATGGCAAATTCCTATGGTGTGCTTGCAGAGGTGTGCCCTAGGAAACCCGCTGTAGAGAATTCATGTGGCACACACATCAGGTGGTCATGTCCCAACTCGGAGCATGCATCTGCAAGTGCGGGAACCTCCATGGGACCTCCTGCATGCAGACATGGGTCCTGACACAGAGCAGGGATGTTGTTCCACAGGATTGGACCCCTGCAGCCCCTGGAGTGGCAAGGGCTTGACCCTGCAGGACAGGGTTCTGCCAATGTATGTAGATGCCAGTGAAGTAGATCAGCTGCACTTGGACACATCTGGCACAATTCATCCTGCTCCAAAGATTACTTTTGTTTATAGTCTCTGTTTTCATGTGTCATTCAGTGTGCATCCCTTCTTATATATTCCATTATTGCAACACTAAAAAATCATGTCTCTTACACTACCTTCACGTGTTTGATGTAACGTAACCTGACCATGTTGATACTTAGTGGCCACGTCTACATGAGACACTGACTGCACAGTAGCCTGATACTACTGTGCAGTGGCATCACATGGCAAAAACTGTAATGCAATGCTACTATGCAGTAGTATTAGGCTACTGCACCCTAGTGCCACAAAAAAGTGATTATATGCACTACTGCACAGTAACTTGGGTGACTGTGCATTCATTTAGTACGTGTTTATACAAGTACTAAATGAATGTGCAGTTATGACTACCCAGTCAGAATCTCATGTATGTCATATTGAATGAAATAGTTTGAATGTTTGTAAAGATTGCCCATTAGCCAGTTTCAGGAAGAAGATAGGATCTATCTCCTTATCTAGCTCATTGTTTTGGAGCTACGTGCGAAATGTCCTGACTTCGCCTAAAACCTTAATCTAAATTGTACCTTTAGAAGTTTTTTACGAAGAAAGTAAATGTCCTAAATTCCGAGACATCAAAGCCTGGGGCCTTTTAACCAGACTGGTAAAAAGAAAAGAGTATTTACAGTGATATGGAAGTCTCCCCAAGAATAATTTAAAAATGCTCAACAAAGGTAATTTCTGTTGAGTAAGATCCGAGCCCAAATTTGGGAGTTATGATGAATTGAGTAGGAGGAGCCCAATGACGGCAGCTCACTCAATAAAAACCTGTAACTTACTGTCCCAATTTGGAGGTGACTTCACTTGCAGAACAACGAAGGAAGAATCGCAAGTATAAATTCAGATTAGATTGATCGCCTAATCAAGCCTCTCCGTGAACACGAATCTCTTAGTTCACGCTGAAGCCGCGGAGTGCCCGAAAGGGACTGAAGGAAGGGGACGTAGTCCTATCACTGGTGAGCCCAGCTCATTGAATCGTATTGCTGAGGCCAGCCTATTGAACCGTACTACTGAGGCCAACCCATTAAATCGTACTACTGAGGAATGAAACCGTATTTTGGTATTTGGCTTCTCGGAATTCTAGGATTGTAAGTATATTATGAAAAATAACAGTATTGATTCAAATTTAACTTTTAGTTGTAATTGTAGTTGTTTTTGTAACACTAATTCTTATAGCATTGTTTGGGAAGGAAGTGCATTTGGAGCATTGTTTCTGATATATGTAATTATTGTGTTTTTAATGTTTGTGGTGTTTCTTAAAGCTAAGCAGTGTTATATACGTAGCAAAGAGTTTTAAAATAAAATTGTGTTGTATAAATTAAGTGTGTAATCATTGTGAAATCGTGCAATCAGCTAACTACTCCCCCAGCCAGTGCATCAAAACGAATCAGTAAATTGTGTGGGATTTTCTCTATTCCATAACCCACTAGAGACAATGTAGATGCAGCCTTTCTTTCTGATCATGAAATTTTTATTACCAGCTTCTGAGCCCAAACCATTATCCCTGCATTATCAAATCATTATACTGGCTTGAAACTGAAAAAGGAATCTCACAAAGTAGAACCTTGGCCATATTATTAAGAATGGATATTAGTACTGTACAAATATATAGTGAGAAAAACACAACATGATACAGGTAGGAAAGGATGTAAAAAGCATTATATAAATATATTGGAACCAAGGAAAGAGTAGGAGCCCCTTACTGAATGCGAAGAAGCTAAAAACAGACCATGTGAACAAGGCTGAAATGTCTAATGCCTTTTTTTTTTGTTTTATTCATCACCAAAAGTCTCATCTATCAGATGACTGATACAATTAACAGCAAGGACAGGGGATAGATACCCAGCCTAGAT
>NW_005841837.1:5262174-5269866 GCF_000455745.1 Alligator sinensis
GGGAAAGAACATGCTAGAGATTTCAAATCAGCAGGGCACTAATGTGCTGCAGAATGTGGCTAAAGTAAAGCCAGATCCACTGCCTCTTATATTTGAGCACTCATGGAATTTGAGTGAGGTCCCAGAATACTGGAAAAGGACAAATGTGGTGGAAGCACAGAATTAGAGACTGGTCAGTCTAACTTCAGTGCCCTTGTCTTGGATTAAACTACTGGGTTCAGAAGATTCCCTGTGCTTGAACAAAGGATGTACTCATGGTTATTCTCACTCTTGCAAAGCTTTATTTAAGGATACTTGCAGAGGCAGGCAATAGGACAGAGCAGAGAGGATGGTCACTTCACATCTGCTCTAGGTAGCAGCCGCCACCCCGCATAGTTCCCTTGCCCCGGAGTGTCTCGATCTCGGGGATGTGATAGCCTGCGCCAGGCTCTGCGCAAAGTCAGGATTCTTGCCAGAGTTACGGAACTCTCCATAACTTAAGAACATACAGCTTATATAGTCTGGAGTAAATAACATTATCTCAAACTAGGGATTTGGTTATCTGAAGTTAAGAATTTGGGGATGAGTCGTGATCCAACACACCTGGTGTTTACCACATTCTACTATATTACAACATTCTACTATCTAGGTTCATGGTTCAGTCATGCACATAGAGCAAAAAAGCTACATGCTGTTTCAAAGGCCTACTATGGAGTCAGCATACAAGACTCTTGCTATGAGCATTAAGCAAAATCCCTTACTATTACAACCCTGAAAGATCCGAGAGCATACCGTCATACAAGAGCAGACAAGATTCTTTGGGTAAATCTGGTATCTTTTATTAGACCAACTCAAATAGTTGGAAAAATTCTTCTTAGCAAGTTTTCAGGCACAAACACCCTTCATCAGGCTGTGGAAGCATCTACAGATGGTCTGTGCTCTTCCTGGTTGGAGTGGTAAAGCAGGCAGATGTCAGAAGAGTGTTTGTTCCCGAAAGCTTGCTAAGAAGAATTTTTCCTACTATCTGAGTTGGCCTAATAAAAGATACCAGATTTACCCAAAGAATCTTGTCTGCCTATGTCCTTAGATCAGCAAGGCTACAACCTACACCCCTATCATCATACAATTTATTTGTAAGGATTTAGAGAAGAGCAAGGTGGTAACAGCCAAGCTGGGTTTGTCAGGAGGAACACATGAGTAAGCAACCTGACTTCCCAGCCACATTCATCACTTTGTAACATTGTGTTCCAAGACCTACAAGTAGATATGATCAACTTTTTAAAATGTGAAACTGTCAGAAATTGAGATGTCAGGGGAAAAAAGTGCTCAAAATATGAAAACGGTCCCAAAAATGCCAATTGCCTTGCTGTAGTTGTAATAGTGGAGTTATACTGTTGACCTAATAAATAAAACTAGCCATAGTAAAATTACAAATGAGGCCAGATTTGAACCTCTCCATATTTTGCAGCTACTTTAGATCCAGACCCATAATAAACTTTCACTTGGATCCATTTCAAATTAAAATAAATGTTCATGGCCGCCTTTGCTTTTACTTGTAGCTCTTTTATGTCTAGAACAGGGCAGGCAAAATACAGCCCATTGGCCAAATTTGGCCTGCTAGGCAATTTCAGCCAGCCTACGGGCACCCACCAACTAATTGTACCTCCTCTTCTCCCCCACTCCCAAGACCACATGCCTTGCTCCTAACCTCATGGGTGGAAGGACCTGGCCCAGCCAGCATGCAGCTTCTGGGCAGGGCTGCTGCTGCCACAGCTGCAGATGATGGGGGATGTGCTTAGCTTCCCCAGCATCCCACTTGCTTAAGTAGGGAAGTGTCACACCAAGTAGGGAAGTGGCAGGGGCAGAGGGAGCTGCAGTTGGGCAGGAGCGGGAGCATGGGGCTGGGGCTTGGCAACATGGAGCCCATTCCCAGAGGATGGTAGAAGTGCAGAGCTAGGGTGAGCAGGCTATGGGTGTGAGGGAGGGTGAGGAGGGGTGTGGGGAGATCCTTTGCACTCTTCCCCCCCTCCCCATAGCATTCAGTCCCAACTGCCAGCAGCAGCAGGTGGTGTGCACTGGTGGCACTTGTGCTGTGTGTAGGTGCTGCCACCCGGCAGTGTGTGGCTCTGGCCAGTGCTGTACATGCTGGCAAGAAGCACAGCCAGGATGGCCTGCCTCTATTGCATGGGGCTCCGTGCAGCACATGTGCAGCTCTGTCACCGGGGGAAGTTCTGCATGATGGACCTGGCTGTCTTTACCATTCCCTACTTCGTTGGTCCCAGTCCTATGCTGGAAAGCAGGGGCTGGGGCTTCCCTCCACTTCCAGCAGAGTCCTGGCACCTGCACAGCAGGGAGCAGCAAAAGCAACCAGCTCTATCTTGTGGGGCTTCCCCTGGGGGGCATGGAAGTGCCAGGACCTGCACATGTGCTGTGTGGAGCCCCACAAAATAGGGGCTGGCTGGCCAGCCTGTGTTCCTCTCCAGCACTGGCCAGAGATGCACACCACCAGTGGCAGGGCCTGCATGAGGCATGAGCACCCGCTGCCTGCTGCTGCTACCAGTAGGGGGGCCTATGTATCATGGGGATGATGAGTGTATAGGAGGGTCCCCACACCCCCACAAACCCCCACATATAAACACACCTCCCCACATGCACTACTACCCTATCACACACATAACCACACACCCCTCACAAACCCTACCATAAACAAACACCCACCTCCAACCACACCCTACAGCCCCACACACAATATACAAAAGTAAGACTTTATTTTTGAGTTATTATGCAATCTCCTCTATATACAGTACACCTAGACACATCATTCAAAATGTTTTTTGTATTAAAATTAAAATATGTTGTAATAGGTATTTGACTTTTAGCATATGATTTGGATTTTTTCTGGTTCCAAGATGGCAACCATTCCTTCCCAAAAGGCCTATATCCAGGGGGCAAAGGGAGGGACTTCCAGTGGCAAAGGTCAGGGGTTCAGGGTGAGACTTCTACTCTCAAGATGATGACCAGGGGAAGGGCTACACTTGTGGCCCTCAACAGCTCATCAAAACTCATTAAACGGCCCTCCAGGAAAAATAATTGCCCACCCCTGGTCTAGAAGATAAACAGTTGATCTCTGCTTGCATCAGAGAGTCTTAGTAATGATACTACATTACTACATGAAAACCTATATATAGCATTCTTCATCAGTAAATCTCAACATATATTACATAGAAGAAAATGTGGGGAAAAGATCTTTCTTCATAACAGGGATCAGTAGTCCCAGCTTCCTGAAACTGATATCAAATCCTATCAACTGTAGAGAAGCAAATTTGTTGAACACAGTGGGAACCACTTATTTAAAAACAATGTATTTGCTCTATTGAGGATTTTAAATAAGATCAATTCTACTGATAAACTTAAGTAGCAGGTTCCTGTCAAGAAGATCCATTCCATCACCTTGGATGAGACCTAATGCTTTGACTATGCTTTCTAATGGGGAGGGTGAGAGAGGGAATGGGCTGCACAATGCCCAGACTTCTTTTCAGTAGAACAAGAGTTAGTTCGCATTGATATAGATGCAGACATATTTTATAAGCTGCACCTGTAAATTAGCTTCAAGTGGCACCCCCCAAAATTTAATTAATTTTGATCTGCATTAAACTTGTCTTTATGAACCTGAATTAAGTAACAGGCTTTGCCTGAATTAGACTACTTAATTTGCATGCAGATTATGACCTATGATATTAGCAAATGCTAACATAATGTCCAGCAAATAAGTAAAGTTATGTGTGCACCTGCCGCTTTCATTTCCCATGTACACCTCTAGAAATCCAGGCCAGCAGAAGTTTGGAAAATTATTCAGCATATTTTTCCTCATAAAAAAAATATGTAAATGATAGGGGGCATCATATTTAGTATTAGTCATCCAAATACAAGACTGCACATCCAAATAAGGGAGGTATCTCCAGTGAGATATCTAAAGCACTTTGCACTGGCATAGCTGTCTATCTGAAGTAAAGTAAAATTCCCCTTGACTTCAGTGTGAGTACAATTAAGCCAGTACTGCACATTCTTTATAACCCCAACCATAGAATGCAGGTGCAGTGATTGGCACCACAAAACATTCAGGCTCAGAACTGGAAGCCAAGCCAAACCTCTTAAACTTGAGGACTTAATGTCAAATGGATCAGTATATTTGCAACATTTGAGGGAATTCCAATGCTATCAGCTGGTACAAACTTGAAGCAGTCATTGAAGTAAATGGGATTAACATGCACATATTTGTGATTAAAAAGTGGCCATCAAGAAGTTTTATCATTCATGAAATAGTGTTCATTTAACAGTATCATATAAGCATTTTCTCTTGAGACAAAATAAAATACTAAATTAGATCCAATTTTTCTTAAATGTTGCAGAGTAGATGTTATGAACTAGGAAGCACATTTTTTTTAACTATTCATAGCTTTTATATTAATCTATTTCCATATTTTTGCCTCCATACACAATGTGTTTTTAATCAAGTTGGGCAACAATAGGGGAGCTCTCCTGTAGTTAATTTGATATCTGAACATTTCTGCAGATTAGTACCAAAGTTTGTGCAGCCACCTGGATAGAATTGTTTCCATCATGTTTCAAAGGTAATGATTTCAAATTCAGTTAAAGTTGATGGGTATGCTTTTTATTACATTTTCTATTAGCTCCTTCCATCAGCAAAATTATAGATTTATTATTTTTGTAAAGCAAAAACCTACCATCAAACTTTAAATATTTCAAATAAAAAACGCAATAAAAGTGTAGAATATTGGAGAGAGAATATAGCCTGATGTTGATTGTATTGTATAAAAAACTTCATTAGGAAAAGATTTTTCAAAGTTATGTCCTGCTTCCAAAAAAACAATTAGGTCTGTGAAGCTTTTTTGTAAAAGTCTCGAAGTTCAGGAATGCATATAGGTATGTTAACGATGAACTTCAGCAAGACACAATGGACCTTATGTTCTGCCGTACTTATCCCAGTCTCTGCATTTTGTGTGAGGTGAATTGATGGTGTGATTTAAGAAACAAACAAACAAGTCAACGTGTTACTGTCACTTAATGCCAGTTTCACAGCTGTCAGCATGATTAGCTGCGCCCCCGCCTCCCCTCCTCCAGTCGCTGACTGGCTGGTGGGGGGGGGGGGGGGGGGGGGGGGCAGCAAGTGCCCCTCCCCCCCAACTCAGGAGGCACCAGTTGCCCAAGAGACCAAATAGCTGCACAGGAAAGAGTAACCATCTACATGTATACCTGCATTACAGTGCAATAAATTAATTAACTCAACCATAGGATAGTACGTACTATCATAGAATCATAAAAAAATAGGGTCGGAAATGACATAAGCAGGTCATCTAGTCCAACCCCCTGCTCAAAGCAGGATCATCCCCAACTAGATTATTCCAGGCAGGGCTTCGTTGCGCCAGGCCTTAAAAATCTCCAAGAATGGAGATTCAACCACCATTCTAGGTAACTTATTCCAGTGCTTCACCACCCTCCTAGTGAGTTTCTTTCCCTGATAACTAACCTATACCTCCCTTGCTACAACTTGACAGAACAAGGAGCAATGGTCTCATCTGCTGCCACTGAGAACAGTCTAGTACCATCCTCTTTGGAACCCCCTTCAGGTAGTTGAAGGCTGCTATTAAATCCCCCCTCAGTCTTCTCTTCTGCAGACTAAATACTCTCAATTCCCTCAGCTTTTCTTCATAACCATTTTTGTTGCCTTCTGCTTGACTCTCTCCAACTTGTCCACATCCTTTCTGTAGTGGAGGACTCAAAACTGGACACAATACTCCAGATGTGGCCTCACCAAAGCAGAATAGAGGAGAATAATTACTTCCCTCAATCTGCTGGCAATGTTTCTATTAATGCAGCCCATTATGCTGTTAGCCTTCTTGCCAACAAGGGCGTACTGTTAACTCGTATCCAGCTTTGTCCACTGTTATCCCCAGGTCCTCTTCTGCAGAGCTGCTGCTTAGCCATGTACTAGTGCATGGGATTCTTCCATTCTTAATGAAGGACTTTGCATTTGTCCTTGTTGAACCTCATGAGATGTTTGTGGGCCCAATCCTCCAATTTGTCTAGGTCACTCTAGGATTCACTCTGAATCTTAACCCAACTCTTCAGCATGTCTTGTCTTCTACTCTCCTCGGCTTGGTGTCATCTGCAAACTTGCTGAGGGTGCACTCTATCCCATCTTCTATATTGCTAATGAACATACTGAACAAAACTGGCCCCAGGACTGACCCCACTTGACATCAAGTCATTGATCACTCCTGTTGAACCCAACTATCCAGCCAGCTTTCTATCCACTGTACAGGCCATTCATCCAACCAGTACTTCCTTAGCTGGCATGCAAGAATGCTGTGGGGGACCATATCAAAAGTCTTACTGAAGTCAAAGTATATCACGTCCACTTCTTTCACCACATCCACAGAGCCAGTTATCTCATCATAGAAGGCTTTCTAGTTAGTCAGGCTGACTTGCCCTTGGTGAACCCATGCTGGTTGTTCCTGTTCACTTTCTTCTTCTCCAAGTGTTTTAGAAATGGATTCCTTGAGGACCTGCTCCATGATTTTTCTGGGGACTGAGGTGAGGTTGACGGGTCTGTTGTTCCTTGGGTCCTCCTTCTTCCCTTTCTTAAAGATGGTCACTATATTTGCCCTTTTTCAATCATCCAGAACCTCCCCTGATCACCACACATTTTTCAAAGATAATGGCCAGCAGCTCTACAATCACATCAGCCAACTCCCTCAGCACCTACAAACACATGGCATTTGGCCCTATGGACTTGTACACATCCAGCTTTTCTAAATAGTCCCTAACCTGTTCTTTCACCACTGAGGGCTGCTCACCTTCTCCCCAGACAGTGCTGCCCAGTGCAGTACTTTGGGTTGACATTGTCTGTGAAGACTGAGGTAAAAGAGGCATTGAGCACTTCAGCCTTTCCCACATCATCTGTCAACTAGGTTGCTTCCCCCATTCAGTAAAGGACCTACACTTTCCCTGCCTTTTCTCTTGTTACCCTTCACATCCCTTGCTAGCTGCAGCTCCAATTGTGCTTTGGCCTTCCTGACTTTATCCCTGCATTCCCAAGCAATATACTTATACTCCTCCCAAGTTGTTTGTCCAAGTTTCCACTTCTTGTAAGCTTTCTTTTTGTATTTAAGCTCACTGAAAAGTTCTCTGCTAAGCCAAGCTCATTGCTGCACATCAAGGTGGCTTCTTTCTGCACCCTCTGTAAAGTTTCTTTAAAATACAACCAGCTCTCCTGAACTCCTTTTCCTCTTAGACTGGCCTCCCAGGGGATCCTGCCCATCTGTTCCCTGAGTAAGGTAAAGTCTGCTTTTCTGAAGTTCAAGGTCCTTTCTTCCTTTTTTTCAGGATCCTCATCTTAATCATATCATGGTCACTGCTGCCCAAACTGAATGGGCATCAACTTGTTATTCCTCTGAGGATCTTATGTATGAAAGTTACCAAGTATTTGTTAAAGGTGCTAAGTTTGTAATGACTGGAGAGTAAATTATAACAACTTCAATAAAGTATAACTGTTGTATCAATAGTGAGATTTAAGCCCACAATTGGATAAAGACAGGAACACGAATCATGTTCTCATCCTTGCTTTTAGCTTTTGGAATGACTTTGGACAAGTGACTTCTTCTGTGCCCAAGATTCCTCACTTAAAATGTA
>NW_005841837.1:5269876-5273368 GCF_000455745.1 Alligator sinensis
AGTGCCTCATTTTCTAGGATTTTCAAGATCTACAAGTAGATTCAGATAGTAAAGTGGCACAGTGAGAAGGTATTCTGGATTTTTGCTTGTGCCCTGAGTTCAGTCAGTGCCACAGAGATCCTGTTGCAGAGTCACTGTGTCTTGGATCCCCAGTTTTTCATTTGCATAGAGAAAATGGTTTTCTAGGTCACATGGTTATTTAAAGACAAATTTAAACAAGTTTGTGAAGCTTGTAGATGGTATAGGAAGGGGAACCAAAGAGTACAAATATGAACCTGAGTGAAACAGCTACCCACCTAGTTTTCAGTGAGGTCAATAGGGAAGCATCAAGTCCTCCTAATGAGCTTGTCTACTAAAAATAAATAACTAATGTAAGTATAGTCAAACTCCAGCTCTTTGGTACCATGTAACAGACAAGCAGCTGGTGGGAGAACAAAGGTGGAGGTTATACGGATCTTGATTATAAATGGGATATAGAATTTTTCACCAGATGATCAAAGTGTCTAATAAAATGAGACAAATAAAAAGTCCAACTTGACTGGAGGGAGAGAAACCTTTTCTTGTGCATGTTAAATAATGTGTAATTATCAAAATAACAGTCCTCATCAACCTTCCCATTAACCACACTAATTAACTTCAGTGTTTCCCAGTATGCATCAGAAATTCTTCCTCCAATAAATTTGGTCTCAATCTGCTGCAGAGGATGGAAGCTGCTGCTACTTCCTTGCTAGTGCTCTGATGGTGCAGCATCTGAATTATCACTCAGTTTGCTAGTTCATTTTGGACTAAACATAGATTTCAAATAACTTCTTTGTTTGTCAGCAAACTTGATGACATTTTTGCTATTCAATGCAAAGGGCCAATGTTTCTGCATGAAATGAATGATCATTCAATAAATATTTAAATACCCCTCTTTTCAAATCAGTACTTTCACTCATAAATACAAGTAAAATAAAATATTGACTATTTCTAACTCCTGAAGTGAGGGAGGGCTATTGAAAACAGAACAGAACTTGGTAAATGTAGCTAGTCTTTCCAAATGGCAGATTTAGGAATGCTACAGAGCCACACAGCAGGCTAATAACAGATTGCTGAGTGGCCATTGGCTATTCTTAACTAAATCTGAAAAATTATTAGTGACCTATGAGCTACCAGCATCTCAGTAACTTTTTTTTTGTCTTAAACTAAAGTTTGTTTAACAAGCAGCTAAACTAGTTAATTCTTGAATAATACAGAGGATGCACATAGTACCCTAGGTGTGTATGATACTTTACTAATGGCTGAGTGCAATCATTCTCAGTATCTTTCTTCAGCTGCTCTACTACATTATCTCTTCCCCTCAAAGTGTCAATTTAAATAATCAGCAGAGAAACTTCCCCAAACCACAGAATTAATAAATAGAGGACAAACTAATCAGACACTTTTGAAATCCACCATCCTGATTTCTAAGAGCAGAGAATTATTTTGTGAAAACTTTAGCCCACTTGTTTTTGAAGCAGCTCTAGTTAACTGGCTCTTCCCTAGACTATATCGCATCCTCTTCTTGAGTATTGTAGATCCTCTGTTCTGTTACAAGCAGTTAGCTCCCACTGCTGCCTCTTCTCAGTCTTTTAATGTATTTGACCTCACAACATCCCTATGATACCACAACATTTTTTGTTCCTTGTTTAACACATGGAGAAGAAGCAGATGTCCAAAAGATGTCTAAGTGCTGTCTGTGCTGCCACATTTACTGCAGTTAGTGTGTGTTCTTCCGGAAGTCCTCGGTGTTTTATAGAAAGAATGACCACAGGCTTGGCTTGGTGGTGAAGGCTTGGCCAGGCATGGCCAGTGAGTTAACAATGTATTAGCCACAAATGCTTGTGGTAAGGTACACGCACAATTCTTACTGCATCCCCTAGGCCTAATACAAAGTTCCAAGGGCTTCCAGTTCTCCTTTGATCACAAGACGTTCTGTTTGCATTAAACATATCCTGTTCCTTGTACTTAACAAAACAAGTTACAAAGTCCTCTTACTGCCTATACAAATCAGAATTGGATGCAGTACTCCAGCTACGGCCTCACCAAGGCCAAGTACAGTGGGAGGATGACATCCTGAGATTTACTTGAGAAGCATCTATGGATGCAAGCCAGAGTTTGGTTCACTTTACCAGCTGTGACATCACATTGGTGGCTCATGTTCATCTTGTGGTCAATCATGACCTGCAAGTCTTTTTCGGCCTTGGTGCTAGTGAGCGTAGCACTGCTGAGCCTATAAGCATGCTGCGGGGTTTATTTTCCCAAGGTGGAGTACCTTACATTTGTTGATATTGAATGTCATCAGGTTTGTATCTGCACACTTTTTCAGCCTATCCAAGTCAGCCTGGATCACCATCCTATCCTCAGGTGTGGACGCTCTACCCAGAAATTTGGTGTCAGCAGCAAACTTGGCCAGTCCCCTTCTGACATCAGTATCCATGTCGTTGATAAACGCCTTAAAGAGAACAGGTCCAAGGACAGAGCCTTAGGAGACACCACTGGTCACAGAGCACCATGATGATTCACTTCCATCGACCATCAGTCTATGAGTCTGGCCTTGGAGCCAATTCACCAGCCATTGGACTATGATGCAGCCAAGGCCACAGTTGGCCAATTTTTCCAAGAGGAGATTGTGGGACACCAAATCAAAGGCTTTTTAGAATCCAGTTATATGATGTCAATCTCTTCCCCCTGGTCCAGGTGATATCTCACCTGGTCATAGAAGGAGATGAGATTGGTCAGTCAAGACCTACCCACAACAAACCCATGCTGACTGTAGGCCTGTGTAAAGAGGCTAGTATTCACTTCGGATTCAGATTCAGCTGATTCAAGGGACAGTGATTTGATTCAGTGATTTGAATCACTGTCCTGATTCAATTCAGCTGAATCTCCAAATCAGCCAGGCCAGGCCCATCCCCTGCCCCTCTCCCAGCCTGGCAATGGCTGCCCTGCCCACCCCAGCTCCCAGCACTTGGGGAAAAAAAAGCTCCAGTTCACAGGTAGAGGGGGGCGATCCCCACTGCCCCCCACTGTCCCACACTGCATGGGGGGCTCTGCATGAGCCCCTGAGCCACCCCCTGCTCCTCCAGCACCCCACCCTCCGATGGGTGCCCTGCATGAGCCAACTCTGGCCCTCTAAGAAAAAAAAACAAACCTGAAGCAACCCTGGGACTCATGGCTCCTGCCAGTGGGGGACAATCCTCACTGCGCTGTTCCACATGGTGGGGCTCTGTGGGAGCCCCTGAAGCCCCGAGGCTGCACCAGAAGCAGTGAGTCCTGGGGCTTTCCTTGGCTTTTTTTTTTTTCTTAAAAGGCCAGAGCCCCGGCAGGTGGGGCAGCCAGGTTGGGGGGACCGGGGGACCAGAACGGAGCCGAGGGAGTTCATGCAGACCTTCCCATGCAGCATGGGGAAGTGGGGGGCAGTGAGGATTGCCCTCTGGCTGGCAGCACCCGGTGTGCACCGGGGCTTTTTTT
>NW_005841837.1:5273406-5382386 GCF_000455745.1 Alligator sinensis
TCCCCTGTCCCTAGTACTTACCAGCTCTGAGTGGCTGCAGCTCCCTGCTGCAGCCACTGGGGACTTCCCAAATCATCAGAGCTCTCTGATCTTTGCCGAAGATTTGGAGAGCTTTGAATTGATTTGGACCTTTAAAATGGTCTCCTGATTCAATTCAGATTTGGAGATTCGGCCACCGAATCGGGCTGAATCTCCTCCAAGTCGAATCACCACCCAAAGCTTCTCACAGCCCGAGCTGGCTGTCCCTCAGGATGTTGCCATCAGACAGCTTGTCAAGAATGGACTCCTTGATGATTTTTTTCTCGAATTTTATGAGGGATTGAGGTCAAGCTAGTTGGCCTGTAGTTCTCTAGATCTACTTTCCTCCCTTTCTTGAAGATGGGCACCACATTGGGCTTCTTCCAATCTTCAGGTATTTCACCTGAGCACCAGGAGTTTTCAAAAATCTTCGCCAGTGGTTGGGATATGACTCCTGCTAGCTCCTTAAGTACTCTGGGGTGCAGTCTGTCAGTAACAGCTAATTTGAAGGTGTCCAGTGTCTCAAGATGTTCTTTTACAAGGTCTACACCAATGCTGGGTATTAATTCACCCTCACCCTGGCTGTCCTGCATCTTGCTCGGTAGGGCGGACCTTTTGTGTTGATGAAAAACTGATGTGAAAGCTAAACAGGTTAGCTTTTTCATGGGTGTTGGTTGTCAGTTGTCCCATTTGGTTTAGCAGGGTTTCCTTTTCTTCTGACTCCCCACATATCTAAAAAAGGACTTTTTATTGTCCTAGATATATGTAGCCAGGTGGAGTTCGGTTGCAGCATTGGCTTTCCTGCTTCACTCCCTACAGGTACGGACCAGTGCAGAGTAATCCTCCTTTGTGGTGATTCCTGTCTTCCATCCTTTATAAGCCTCTCTTTTTTGGTGTAGGAGGTTCATAAGTTCCCTGCTGAGCCAAGGGGGTTGCTGTGCCCTTTTGCTACCTTTCCTCTGAAATGGAAAGCATCCCTTGTGCTTCCAGAATCACTCCCTTAAGGAGCTACCACTCCTCTTGGACTACTCTCCCTGTCAAGTCATGATCCCTTAGTATCTCGAGAACAAGCCTCCTGAGCTTAACAAAGTCAGCTTTCCTAAAGTCAATAACTTCTGCATTGCTAACTGACTTGCCAGCTTTGCGATGGATAGTAAAAGTAATCAGCTCATGGTCACTATCTCCCAGCTTTCCTTCAGTCTTTAAGGTGCTGACTAGATCATCCCCTTTAGCCAGTACCAGGTCCAGCTGCGCTTTACCTCTTGTTGTTCGATAGAATGCTTGGGTCATGTAATGCTCATCTACACATGTGAGGAAGCTTTGTAACCATTCGGATTTGGCTGAGTGCTCTTCCCATGAGATATCTGGGTAGTTGAAGTCTCCCTTGACAACCACGTACCAAGAACGTGTAGCCTCAGACAGTTCCCTGGTGAATTCCTGGTCAGGCTCTTGTTTCTGGTTAGAGGGTTTGTAGTAGACTCCTACCATTGTGTCCCCTGTGCCTCATTCCCCATGTATTTTAACCCAGAGGGTCTCTAGTCACCCTCCCTGGGTGACAATGTCAGCTTTCAGGGATGTGTAGCTATTCTCGACATAGTGCAGATAAAAGGGGTGGGGGTGTAGCTCTCTATCTCTCCTGTACAGGGTACAGCCATCTATACCTGTGGCCCAGTCATAGGTGGAGTCCCACCAGGTCTCCATTATTCCTGAGATCATAGTCATTCTTGTTTAATAGGAGGACCAGTTCCTCCTGTTTGTTCCCTAAGCTCCTGGCATTGGTGTACAGACACATAAGCATCCCTTTGGGAGCCCTAGGCTTCCTTATGTTCCCAGGAGGACACTGTTCCAGGGCTGGGGTAGGAGTGGAATCCCCTGGGTGCCCTAACCTATTGGTTTTGTAGGTATTGCCTAGAAGGCTTGCTTTGGTGGTTGTGCACCCATCCCCCGGTGGGCTAAGTTTAAAGCCCAGTAGAGCAGGTTAGCCATTCTGGCTGAGCTTCCTCCCCAGTAAAGAGAGGTGGAGGCCATCTCTTCCTAGCAGACCACTACCTCTCTCACTAAAGAGCGAACTGTAATTGTGGAAGCCGAAGCCATCTCTCCCTCCTCAGTCCATTACCCAAACCAGGAGGATAGAGGAAAAAAAACACCTGTGCCCCCAACCTCCTAAGCCCTGCAACCATTCATGACCCGGTTGGGAATGCTCCGAGCTGTGTCATTTGTGTCCTCATGGATAAGGAGCATAGGGTAGTGGTCAGAGGACCGAATAAGCTTTGGGATCGTCTCTGCTACGTCCCAGATGCAGACCCCTGGGAGTCTGAGAGCATGTAGCCTTAAAAGTTCTTGCTACAAAACTTGCAATTTCAGGTCAGTTCTTTCATATTTCTGTGATAGAAAGTATCCAGTATGCCTGTGTTCAGTATATTAAACTTTTCTGAGTTTTGCTTCCATTTTAGATGTGGCAACCACCAATTCTAGACATTCATTCCAACTGGCCACCTTGCTATGGCCTGCCAGTGTTGCATCTTCCATAATAAAAACTGAGGCAATTTATGTGGTTAATTTTGGAGCTAAATTTACTTCTTACCTCTACCTTATCCCTCCTTCATGCTGGCCTCTGTTCCTCTTTTTCCTTTTATTTCTATGGTCAAAGAATCTTTAACTGTTCACTTAATTTTTTTTTGTAAGACCTAATGCAGCTTGAGTTTTTGTAAGTCTCTTTTTTTCACTCTGGTTTCCTTTTTTGCCTTGCAGTTTGCATGCGATATCCCAAAAACTTGAAAAAGGGATGCTCATGGTTTTAAAATAAATGTGCACATTAAGTTCTTAACTGTGTTTGGTACTGGTAAAATTGCAGAAACAAAAGCAAATTCAGGTACTTGTGATGGATGGATGAGAAACAATTTTGCAAGTATTTGATTTGTAAGTTGTGATGTATTTGCAATAAATGGATCCAATTATAATATTATGCTGTAATAGAACTAACAAAAGGAAAATTAATGAGACCTATGTTGCTGTTACAGAAAAGGGAAATTGAGTAAGATCTATCATGGGAGCAAATTGTACATCAAAGTTCACTCAAACTTTGAAAATAAAGCTTTATAGCCCTGGGATATTTAATGCCCATAAAACCACTGGGCTTGATAAACTGCAATGTGGGAAAATCCCAAAATTTTAAATAGCACTTCAGTGATTGAAGGACCTCAAAACAGAGGAGTTTAGTTGTATGAGAGAATACTTGAGTTTTGGTTTTCTTTATCTTCCTCATTTGAAAACACAATATCTTTTAATACATTGATCCACTGTAATTAGATTGAAAGCATCTGACAAGGTAGTCTATTGCCTATGAAAGCTCATGCCTTTCTGATTTGTTTAGTCTCTAATGGGTCCCCCTGCCCTATCTTCTGCCTGAATTCAAACTAACAAAACTAAACACCTCTCTAGTTAGAAGCAAGTGTTTCAGCAGTATGATTCACTTCTGCTGTTAATGATTATTTCAAATATTATATCATATAGGATTCACAAACATTTTAAGTCCTTGGAGAACCAGCTACATCTGTAAGTGTTACATGAGACAGAGCAATTTATAAACCATTTGTTTACAGTTGAGATGAATTGATCAGATGACACAGAATTACACGTGTGCAACTTTAGCCGATTTGATATGGTAGCAGCTAAGTTTATCACTGAGACAGTCACATGTAGGATATCTGCTGCTCACTACCTATTATCATGTCCTGAACCATTACTATTGGCTTTTATTTCAGTAATGCATAAAGTGATATCTGTAACAGTGGGACACTTTTTAAATAGTCTGTCTTTTGATGAAGAATATTGATGGTCCTGTTTAGGCACAGACAGCCGTTCAACAGACAGCAATTCATCACTTTGAGAAGCATAAAGCACAAAATGTTTTTAAGTTTGCAGCAAAATGAGCTTGAGACAAGTGATTTCTAGGTTCTAGCAGTACCTATTGGATAATACCTATAAAGCATACCCTGATTTAGTCCAAGGATAAAATGCTGCCCTTAGTCCGTGAATGCTCACAAACCTCAGTAAGAGTTCTGTTCAGAAATCAATGGTAAACTAACGGCATTCAGATATTAAATGAAAATCTGTTAATGAAAAATGTTGCTAATACTCATAGCTACTGAATTAAACTATACTTGAATTGCAGAACTGGGCTGGCCAGCCTGTAGCATGTGTGCTACAAGTTGCACAAGCAGTCTATATGTGTGACATGCAGCACCTCAGGGAGAAAGCAGAGAACACAGCAGCATACAGGAAAGGGAGCAGAACCCAGAACAGTAGATCAGGCAGGCAGCATATGATATACAGCAGAAAATTGGTCAGAAGGGGATCTGAGTGATGTCACTACTGTATTTATGATCCAGATACCTTGTTCTGGGCAGAGACAAACTCTCAGACCAATCACAACCACTCCATTCGATAATAGACAGTTTTTATTGATACACAGTGAAAGCAGATAGGGCTGTGCGAGTTCTCGAACAGAGCTTCGGATCTGGAGAAGCCTCAGAGGTGTCGGGGTCCGAAGCAGCACATCAGGTTGAAGCGCTGGCCTCGTTCAACTTCCCGAAGCGGTTTGGAACCACCTCGGCACCACCTCCGAGATCCGGCCATAGGGTGTAATAAAATACCTATAACTTTGTTTGGTTTTGTCTGATTTGGATGAAAGTTTCAGGAGTGGTAAACTCTGCAGAGAGGATGAAGCCTGCCACGTTTCAAGAAGGTCAGTACAGGGGTTTAGGGGAAACAGCACCCCAAATTCTTGAAAGCAAAACTCATGTCACATCTAGGGGTTACAACATAGCAAGATGAAAACTGCAGGAGTGGTAGCCTATCCTAAGATCACAAATCCTGATAAGTTTCAAGAATATCGGTGCAGGGGTTTTGGGGCAACTGTACCCCAAATTCTTGAAAGCAAGTCTCCTGTCACATCTGTGTGTTACAACAAGGGGGGGCGTGTGAAAACTACAGGGCTGGTAGCTCTTACTGAGGCCACAAAGCCTGCCAAGTTTCAAGAAGATCAGTGCAGGGGTTTGGGGGGAACTGCCCCTCAAGCTGTGGACAAGCAAAACTGGTGCCATGGGTGTTTGTGGGACTAACTGTCTGTCTTGGGGCAGGGAGGGGAGAGACTGCTGCAGGCCTGGATGCTAAGCTGCTGTGTTCCCAGTTACCAATCAATTGTAATTCACTCAGGGACTCAGGGACCAGCTCAATACACAGGACCTAGCTACTACATAACGACTTAATGAGCATCAATTAGCACCTACAAAACCAGGCTAAGGAGAGGAAAGTATCAATACAGACAATCAACTGCCCCAAGACAGAGACAGTTTTGGCACGAGTTTTGTCTGTCAGCAGTTGGGGGTGCAGGGCCCCAGAACTCCCCTGCACTGATCTCCTCGATAGCTGGCAGGCATCACAGCAGGGGCCACCATCCCTGCAGCTGTCACCCCGCTGGGCCTTAACACACACGCTGTCACCCATGGCATGAGTTTTGCTTGTCGGCAGCTTGAGGTGCAGTTCCCCTGCACCTATCTCCTTGAAACTTGGCAGGCTTTGTGGCCTCAGTAAGAGCCACCAGCCCTGCAGTTTTGACCCCCCTGTGGTGTAACACATAGCCGTGACATGAGTTTGGCTTTCAAGAATTTGGGGTACAGTTTCCCCCAAACCCCTGCACCTATCTTCTTGAACCTTGGCAGGTTTCATGCTCTCTGCAAAGGCTCTGAAAGTTTCATCCAAATCAGACAAAAAACAACAAAGTTATATATATTTCATTGATTTCCTCCATTATACCCTACGGCCGGATCTCTGAGGTGGCTCCGAAGCTTCAGCCGGATCAAGGTGGAAACCCCGTCCAGAGCTCCGGATTGGATTGTGGCTATCTGAAGTGGCCGGATCCGAAGCCGGATCAAATTGCTGCTGACTTGTACAGGCCTAATAGCAGATAAGAATAATGCAAACAATTTTATATCCACTAGTCCTAGAGATGTCATCAGAGTCAAGGTATTTCTAGCCAGGTTGCGAGCTTCATTCTGATGTTCTCTCTTGAATGTCAGATGTTAGCAGCCTGGGGGTTGGAGGATGCCCCCCTCCCCTCCCCCAGTGGGGTGAGTGAGATGGGCTGGTGGTGTGCCCTCTGTCCATGGTGGCCTTGGGTTCCCCTCTTGATAACACTTTGTTCTCATGGGAGATGACAGGTGCTTGCAGCCTGAGCAGAATGCAGAGCCCAGATCCCCTACCCCTGCAGGAAGCACAGCTGGAGTAGAGCCTGTGGGGGATGGGGCATATGTGGACTGGTGGCTGTGGGCTTGAGGCTCCCCATCCTATGATATGATATACATTTTCACTGTGGAGTCTTATGGCAAGAGTTAAGCCATTCAGTCTCACATGATAGCCATTTACTGTGGTCATCATGCCCATACCTACAGGAGCAAAGATTTGTCCAAACAAAATACACAATGAAACATTAGGGAGAACAGACAGAAGTGCCGCTGCTACAAAAAAGTCACTTGTCTACAGGACAGCATCATCTTCTGTGTGTTCTCAGGATTACCTGGGATTGGTACTCTGCCTATATCCAGGCTCTGCAGAAGCAGAATGAAATCATGGCAAAGAACGAGAGGGCATAGGATAACTGGAGGTTTCTCAAATACAGACATTCAGGGAAACCTAGTGAGAGGCCTGTATTCCTTTTCTAAAATCCCATTTTCCTCTGTTGTCTAATCAGTTTCATCCTCTAAACTTTAGTAAACAAACTTAACATATGGTTCTTGGGGCCCCTGCTGCATCTTACATTTACCCTATGATTAACGTGTTAATCGTGGCATAAATGACACAGATGATACAGGTGAACCCTATTTAAAGCACCATTAAAAATCTGTCCATAAAAATACTCTCATTCTTCAATAGGTTGTTTAAAGACCCTGATACGGTAGTGGGGTCAGGGCCAAGAATCAGCTGATTGTGAGTTCTGGCCCTGGATCTGGACCTGCTGGCACTCAGTTTTCAAATAGCCAGTTCAGGGGGAGCCTGAGATTATGATCCCAGGCTCCCCCTGCCCTGGTAAGTAGAAAGGGTGTAATAAGAATCTGATCCTTGAGTTCAAAGTTGCATTTGCTGCCATGCATGTATGGTATGGTGGGAGTCATGATTGTTGGGATGGGAATCCGATTCCATGGTGCCTTAAAATGAGCGTGTGCCAAGGTCCTCAATTTCATTAATTCACCTGTTAGATACTAGATAATGAACAGATAGTGACTTTTTGGCACAGGTGTTTTGACCTAAGAGGTGGGTAATAATGAATGAATAATCAGTTGATGAATAAAATACATTTACCTGAGGCTGAGTTTGACTTGTTTTGCTAATTACCCAGCTGCAGAACAAATTTAAATCAGTGACCCTAGAAATGTTCCCTATTTGGGGACAGCTACTAAAGATGGAACCAGAGATCTGAATCTGAATTGTTGGAGGTGAGGTCTCAGCTCACCATAAAATGGCACTGAGATGATAAACCATGCAGTAGACAGTTGACAAAAATGTTAACCAACCACTAATAAGTTAAGGGACTTCTGTACAAGGGCTCAGGTGTTTCCTTGACAACCATAATGGTAGTATAATTAAGATCACTGATACACCATAACTTTCATGTTAACATACTACAAATATTAACTAAAACAGGTTAAAGTTTTCAAATTAAATGCTTTTTAAGAAGAAAATTTCATTCGCAACAACTTGCTTATGAGACGTCACTTCTCACAAATCAGGATTTTCTAACAGGAAAACATTTCACTGGAATATTTACTGGATCTAAAGTTTGATCTATACTGGGCAGGTCTATACATGTGCTTTAATGCAACGCAGTTGTCTATTTTACTGTGTATCAAAGCGTAATGTAAAAATCAATGCAAATATTCTCATGTGCAGTAAAATAAGCTACTGCGCATTAAGTGTCACCTAAAAAGGTGTGCTTTTGCACTACTGTGCATTTGGGCAGCCTAATACACATTAATTTAGTAGCTCACATTGGAGGTACTGTAACAGGGGGCCTTCCTGGGATCTGATCTCAAGTTGGCCCACCCACGTGCCTAGGGCAGTTTGCCCTGACTCACCTGCCACAATTTGAATGCTATCTGCATGTTAAGCGGGAGGCTGCCCATTCCTTGCCTTGATGCCAGGGGGTGCTACCTGATTGCATCCAGATTATGATTGCTCCCCCCAGCCTGAGGCCAGGGCAAACTCTGGCCTTTGTTAAGCTCCATTCACTTTCCCATTCACTCTACCCCCACTCTTACAGGGGGCCTCTTGTGCTCTGCCTATCACTAGGCCACACTCAACTGCCCTAGCTTCTCTTGAGCAACCCCTCTTGGGCTTTCAGGCTTCACTACTTGCACCCTGGCACTACCACACAGTCCTTCAGTTCCTACGAGTTCCCCTACTCTAAGTGGTGCAACCTTGTGCCAATGCTGAGCTGCCTTTGCCCCAAGCCCCTCACTGGACAACTGATTTCACACATGGGGTTGACTCATGTATTGTCCTTCAAGCCACTTGAGCAGCCCTACTTGGTACACCACTGATGCAGTCCTTCAAGCTGCCCTCTGCAGCCCTACTATGCACCCCCACATGCTCAGTCCTTCAGACACCCCTTATCACGCTCTACTTTGAGCAGACCCTGACACTGCCTCCTCACTGGGGCGCCACTCTGCACGGAACAAGCTACCCCCCAGGGGTCTCTGGGACCTCATACCCCTGATGGGCTCAGGTGCCTCCTAATGGGCGTACCAGGCCCTGCTGCTCCACTACCCTCCAATCTTACCCACCAGATGGTAGAGGCCGAGGTTAAGGTGCCCCTGCCCACCTTACACAGGGGCAGTCACTGGCCTGGCACTTCTTGGGGGCTGCTTTGCCACAAATAGTCCTGCCAGGCCACCCTTCCTCAGCAGGGTGAAGTTTCAGGTCATGCACAGGACCAGGAGCCTCCAAGCCACACCCATAGCTCCTGTCCTTCATGCTCCATCCCTCCATGCTGTTCTCCAAGCAGTAGCTCTGCTGGGAGATGTTGTTTCCTTGGTGTCTGGCAGCAAACTGCTGCCACACCATATAAACACAGGGACCTAAAATGGCCTCCCTAATCAAGCATCTGCTGGCTGCCTGTCTCTGGCCCTTAAAGTGGCAAGCACCCAAAGGTGTGCTGCCACAGGTACTAAATTCAATGTACATTAGGAAAAACTCATTAATGTACGTGTAGACATGCCCACTTAATTGAAAAGCTAGGCCACATTGCAATCCTGACTTTCTAAATGCATGAGATTATATAATGAAAGTATGAATCTATGTGGACTGTAGATGGTTTTTAAAAGTAGATGGAGCTGTGCTATTGAGCAGGCAAATTGTTCAGAAAGAAAACTAATGAGCTTGGGAGTAAATGAGATGCTTAATAACACATCTACTTAAGCCCCAATCAGGATAACAAATGAAAAGAAAATCAGTGTATTTAAAAATGTAGTGTCAGTAATTGTCTGGATTAGTAACTGACTTTTTGCTGAATTAAAAAAATAGTATCTTGTGAAAATCTTTATACATGACCCCTTTATCTACTCAGACTCATATATTCCATCTCATTCTGGCTTTGGTTCATCTAGGCACTCAAGACCATGCCTAATGGTAAGCACTTGTTGATGTGCTTAGTTGAAAAAAGATCTCTGAGTGGTGCCAATAAAATCTACAGACTGCTTGTAATGCAAAGGGCTTCTTGTTATCAGAAAGAGTGCAAGAATTGGGTCAGCAGTCTGTGCATTTTTAATAGCAGTCACACTGTTGAAACAACGTGCCCATTTAGGAACCTGCAATATTTGGTTTACAATGGACTCTTCTGCAGACATTTAATTGTGAATGTAATATGTCAACACAGCACAAATAATAGCTCAAGTTCTAGCCCCAAAATTCCATGTTGGTTTACACCAGTTGCATTAACTTCCTTGGTTGTATATTTATTTACCCCATCAAAGTATCTGGCATTAGTTATTAAAGTTGATTGCCAGTCTCCTATTACTTAAGTGAGGTCAGGATTAAAACACACCCTTCAGGTAGCACTATTGTTATCCCCCCAAAATGGCGAGTCCCTACTTACTAAAAAAAATTAGATTCCTTGTTAAGTTGCCTGCATTTGACACCAAAAATAATTTTATTTTTATCTTAAGCATTTACTTTGCCAAGTAGAGCCATACCTTAGTGGTTTAAGGACAGTAAAAAAATAAGTCATAAAAAAGTAGAATTGAATGCTATGGAGTATGTTCCCACCTTTCTCTGTCTTGGCAAAATATAAATGTGTTCACATTTTAATTGTGAATAAGTCAATTGTATTGAGCAGTTGGTTAAGAGAAGCCGAGTCCTGTAAGGTTATAGCTGAAAGACCATGTCTGTATCCACCTATGTCCTGCCAAGTCTGGGTTCATCTCCAAGAAAAAAGTCCCACCTAATATATGTTAAACCCAACAATTAAGGCAGTGTAGGCAATTTAGACAGAAAGGTCCTGAAAGTGTCATGGCTCTCCTAGCCTCTCCTGAGAGCCAATAAGGATCTGTCAGATGAAGGGTCACATCTTCACCTGATGCATAAATCAACAAGTTCCACTAAAGTCAATAGGGTGATGCATGCGCTTCAGGATTGGGGCTCATGGTTTCATGCTATATTGGTTTCTATTTTTCTGAGATGAGCCTGTCCCCATAGCTCAGGGTTTTTATAATGTCCTTGAATACACTAAGATGTTAAGTTGCTTTCTTCAAGTTAGTTGCGGGGGGAAAATATTCTGGTTGTTCCAGACAAAATGGTATTCTGCAGCCTTGTACCTGATTATGGATGCAGCTGGGGACTCTGTTCAGGGTTTTGAGAATTCTTAAGCTTCCCATTAATTTAGATTTGCCATTTCTCAAGAGGATATAAACTACCCAGGCTGATGAAAAGAACAAATGGTCCCACTCTGCTCTCTTCCTGCTTCCTTACCTTGCAACAGTGTTTGCCTTGTCTAAGCTCCCCTGGTGTATGCAGCAGGGAACTAATTGCATTTTTCCTGGCTTTAACATTATTTGACAGCTTGCAATTCCTCAATGCCTTGCACTAAATTGTCAGGGAACTGATTTGGCTGTGTAGAGGAATGAAGAGTCCAAATTACAATCAAGGGAAAGTGAAACTTCCTTCCCTAAATGCTACTTGGTCTGGCTTTAGAAGTATTTGGAACAGCAGGGCGTTCTCTCCTTCTATTGTGAGTGTACCCATTCTGTTCCCTTTTAATGGTGACTGGGCCCCTGAAGTGCTTAAACTAGCAAAGCCTAGGGGAGCAGACATGTATATTTTAGGCCTACCCTATTTAAGCTTATAGAAGCTTCAGAGTAGCTAGCTGCTTAAGAGTTTGAATTAACTTGCTTCTCTCCAGGGGAAGAGCCAAACATCTTGGAGGCAGTTCATTTGCTGGCCTCCTCCTGGGCAGTATAGGTACACTCCATCCCGTACTCCGGGTAGGCTGGAATGTTCCATTTTAGCATTTTTTTACATTTTTAAGTATATCTTTCTTCTGAAATGAAGTTCTATTTTGTTTCAGCCATTGTTATAGATGTACTAGCCAATCGCTCATCAAGAATGATGTGGGGTGGGCAAGGACAGAGCACTGTCACCCAATGTCCCATGCTACTGTCACTGTCTCTGGCCCCATGCCCCCGTCCTCCTCCCACACCTTGCCCAGCTACTCCAGCCCCTCATTTGCCACCATCATGGAGGGGATGGGCAAGGACAGAGCCCTGCATCTGGCCTCAGCCCCTCTTCTCATCCAGCCCCATTCCCACCAGCTCCCCACTCTGACCCTGCCATATCGGGTCAAAGCCCATTTCCCCCCACCCCCTCTCTGTCCCCCTCTGCCTCCGAGGAGCAGGGCTGCGGAGGGGGACAAGGCCAGCAGTGTTGCCCTTGCCCCCCTGCTTTGCCCCTGCTTGGGGATGGTGGAGATGGTGCCTCCATGACAGTGGGGACTGAGGTGCTGAAGCGGGGGCGCAAGGCCATCACCACTGGCCTCCCCACCCTGCTTCGGCACCTCAGTCCCCACTGTCATGGCGGTGCTTCTGTATGTGCAGAACACTCTGGTTCTTTCAGTAAGCATTGTGATTGGCTGCTGAGACAACCAATCAGAGTGTAAATAAAGTGTTATGGACAGACAGACAGACTAAGGCTTTTATAATATTAGAATAGGGTACATTCAGATAAGCATGGCCATGCAGTATGTGGTGCCACAAACATGTCTATGGTGCCACGTACCACACAGTCAGGTGTTCTCTGTACTGCAAGGACACGCTGCCTGTGCATGTGCTGCTCCAAGGTTTGTTTCCATGGTTTTTTTTGATTCACTGGAAAGTGGAGCCAGGCAGGATTGCTGTTGCAGCCCTGGGAGGCTCCCAGGACAACAGGTAAGGCTGCTAGGGCCAGCACAGTGCTGGCCTCAGCCTCCCCTACTGCCCCCAAGATAACTTGCTGGGTGCCAATGCGCACGTGGCACAAACATTCCCCAGGGACAAGTAGCTCATCTGGACATGGCCATAGATTCTATTAGGCCTCAGATATTTAATGTATAAAACAAGGTAAGGTGAGGATACTGTAGTGCTGTGAATTATGTGAATGTAAATCTGAAGTTGTGAATCTACTTAATGTCTTCATAACTATGACTAGGGAACTGGCTGGGTTTTGGTTAATCTTCACCTAATACAAAAATCAGGAAAACTCAATTTTCTTTAGTGTTTCCAGATTCTTATAATGTGGAGCATTATGGTACCTAAGCATCTTGTAAATATAATGAAATAAAAATATGTATCTACTCTACCCCATGTTGTAGGGTCTCTTTAAAGCTGGGGTGAAATCTTAAAGGAAATCAGTTTAAATGGGGATTTGAATGTTACTGTTACATTGGATAAAATGTTGTCTGCTATTCCACTATTAATAATTAGAGTTAAGTAATAATTTTCTATAACCTTTTTCAATTTCAATTTTAACTCCAAAATCAAAGCATTCTGAAAAGAAATCAATGAAGTTTAAAATTTTTGGAACAAACATTATGAAATGATCTGAACAGCAATGTTTCCTTTTGTTGCTTCATGGGACTTGTAATCTAGCTAGTGCGTCGTGTTCCTAGAAGCTAATAAATTCCAAATTACACCTCCTGTGGTATAATACTGTTTCTTCTCTGAATAAGTTATATGATACATTGTGTGAAGCAGTCCATTGCAGAGTCCTGGCCTAGATTACAATTCCCACAGAACAATGCAGCATCATAAGGTTAACACCTAACTGGTTTTAAAGCGGAACATGCTAAACTGACACAAAATGTCAGACTATTTGGATTTGGATCTTTCCCCATTTGATAGTTATTAAATAGGTCAACAAACTTCTTTAGAAATTTGGCTCTGTCCAAAATTTAGAAATTTTGATTCCCCTCCCTCAGTTTTAAGTATAAAAATGAAATATTGGAATTTCCTGCAGAGCTGAAATTGAGGTTTTTCACTCAGCTTTCACAGATGCTTCTCATAATTTCTTTTTGACAAGATGCCATTTGTTTCCAGAACAGGGGCAAATTCTTTACTGTCTTCAAAATGGTCATTCAAAAGAAGGTATAAGCCCAGGGACAGAAAATATACCTGTTTGGCTTTAATGTGCTGAAGCTTCACTTTATTAGATTTAATTCATTCACCTGCTGAGGAAACAGTTGGAGCTCAGCTATGAATGGGAGGTGCACAGGGTCATTTGTTAAATATTTAACGGTACACGAACAGTGTGGCTGTAGCTGAGATGCATATGGAGAGATTAATCTGAGGTGAAAGTACAATATGTCTTGGTATAGTTTTCTTAATAATAAAAAATTGTATTTGCTTTCCAAGCAGAGGTTAACTGCCTCAAAGTACCTTAGTGCGTATAAAGTAAAATGAGCTATTGTTCTAGGATTGTAGCTTTCTTTTCCTAAAATCCATATCCTTCTGTAATGAGAACTACAATATTTCACAATGTATAGATCAGCACGGTGTATAGTTTGACCCCGGTTTTCTGATGTGAAAAGTTAGTATTTTCATAGGCATAATGTATTAGCCAGGGCCAGGCTGCATGCTTGGCTGCGACAGCCCCATCTCCTGTAAGCAGCACTGCCTGGGCTGTGCCAGCTGAGCACTGAGCTGACCCTGTCCACTGCAAGCAGTGCTGCAGAGCGCTGTGTGCAGGTAAGTATGGGGGGTGGGATGGGGCTTGGCTGGTGTGGCCCCATCCCCTGTGAGTGGCACTACCTAGGATGCACCAGTGCCACTTGCAGGGGATGGGGCCACACCAGCTGAGTGTCGAGCCCATCCCCATCCCTATCCCCACTCACCAGGGTTGGAAGGAATGAAGCCGCACCAGCTAAGCACTGAGCCTGGCCCTGTCTGCTGCAAGCAGTGTTACTGAGTGCTGAGCCCAGAGCTGCTTGCAATGGATGGAGCTGGGCTTGGCACTCAGCCAGTGTGGCCTCATCCCCTGCAAGCAGCTCTGGGCTCAGCACTCAGCAGCACCATTTGCAACAGACAGGGCCAGGCTCAGCGCTTGGCTGATGCAGCCCCATCCCCGGTGAGTAGCACTGGTACAGCCCAGGCTGCACTGCCCACAGGGGATGGGGCCGTACCAGCTGAGTGCCAAGCCCAGCTAAGCCGGGCCCTGTCCCCACCCCCATCCCTGCTCCTGTGTCCCTGTGAGTGGCACTGGGCTCAGCGCTTAGCTGGCTTGGCCCCATCACATGTGAACAGTGCTGCCTGGGCCATGCCAGCCATGTGCTGAGCCCAGAGCTGATTGCAGGGGACTTTGATAATGGTGTAAACGTCAAGGTTGAATTTTAAGAGTTAAACATTGGGTTTCAAACCTCAACTCGTATACTGTGAAATATGGTACTCATTAGTTTTAGTGGTTCCCAATAAGTTTTTACATCCACTACCTACAGGGAAAGATATAAGGCTAGAGTAAATCCTATATGGCAGAAGTACCGTAGCATATTTTAAGTCAGAGCTCCCCTACTATAGAAGCAGCTGAAAGGGACACTTGTATACCTTCACATAAGATGATGCCATAACACTTTGTCATATGTCATCAACTCCATGATAGTATAAAAGCTGAAGGGTTATTTGGTTACCCTTACAGATTTAATTGACTTGAGCCACTGGTGAGGAGCTTGCATGTGCTCAAACTATTTGCATTTATATAGGTCCAGTCTTCTAAAAGCTCTGTGTCAGTATTTTCCAGGTATCAACCTAGCAAAATGGAGCTGCTGATCCTGTAGAGCTGGGCAAGGAGCCATTTTTTCCATACCATGAAAATGTTTGAGATTTTGAACATGAGCATTTTTTTCCTGTTGCAAGATAAAACGTTGCAATCTTGCACTCCCACAAACACCTTGCCTTCAGAAAAGCAATTAATTTTTACTTCAATTTAAATATTATGATAATAGACCTCTATGATTTTTTAAAATAACATAGTCGGTTTTCCATTTCAAAATAAGAACTTTGAAAACAATTATTTTCTGTTGTTTAGGACATGTTAAAATATCTCAGTTTAACCAGTCCAAACCTTTCATTTTTAGGTTGAAATATTTGTCAAAGCCACCTCTTTTCCATAAAATATTTTCTCTTAACTTGATTTATTACTAGTAGTAATAATAACGTTGTTGTTGTTTATTAGTCTTAACTGAGAAAACTACTTGCCCACTTAACCTCAAGAAAACCATACCTTCTCAGGAGTCACCAGCATGCTGGGCCAGGAGAAATGCATGGTTCATTGGCCAGTCTCTGTACCTTTAAAGGGGGGAACTAACCTGTCAAAAGGACTATATTCAGTGCAAATGATGATTAGTCATCTGGTAAGAAAACAGCTTCCTCTGTTGACAGGTCTAAATGGTTGTTTTAGAAATTAATTACTTGTTACACATGGGTTATTAGAAAGCCAATGACCCCTGGTTTGGAGACTTCTTTTGTTTGTTGGGGTTAGTAAGTTTGCCAAAAACAGCCATTAGTTCATGGGGTCTAGAATATTGCACATATACATGGCCAATGTGTTTCCCCAATGAATGAAGAACATGAAGCACTTGGAGGCTCCATATTCTTGTAACTATTTTGGATTCTAAACAGCAAAAGACTGCATTGTTTTATGCTGGATCTCAGCCAAGCAGCTTCCAGATGAGAGAAATAAGTAGTGAGATTGGAAAGAATATTCTATAGTTTAATTTTATTTTTAACGAGGAGGCAGACATCCTGGCATCATCATCATCATCATCATCATCATCATAATAAAATGCCCTATTGATTCTTTTCCAATATGAAGTCACTTTGAAATTTTGATTACTGTATTGAGTGACTGCAAGAGGTAGTTTGGGATTTTTGACAGTGTTGGTCATCTTGAATCCCATTTTGGAATAAAGTAGCTAGTTAATTTGACACATTAGTATTTAAGAGTACTATATGATTTTGGTATTATTTCTTTTGTACGGAAGAGGGCAGTGGACATTTGCTGTAGCTCTCACTCTAGACATTTTCTTAACTTTTTTAGGAGGTGTTAATAGTTCTAAGTTCACTCTATCTATATGTGAAAAATAGAGCCCTGCTCCTCCTCCTAAGTAGATAAAGACTAAGAATATTCTCTGCAGTGTTTTGAAAATAACAAAGCTGGCTACATGATCAGATTACTACTGAGGTGCAGTCAGAAGTAATCCAGTTCTATTAAGATATGGCTCATCTTCCATGATCACTGTCCTACACCTCTCTGTTAATTTGCTTTATTAACTAGTCATTTTTATTTTATTTATTCAGTGGCATATTTAATTTGATTTTAAAAATACCTACAAAAATAGTATCACTAGTTCCTGGAGCCTCCTGCTTTTGATTCCTGTCATGAGATGATATTTTGTAAACTTGACTCACGTGATGTGACTGGGCCAGGAAATATACTTCAGTTCTGTAGGTAAGTGACTGAAACATGCAAGGATTTGATTTCAAGTAGGAAGAGTTTTGGAAAGGTACCTGGAATCCTATTAGTAAGTCCAGAATGCTAGTCAGAACCATCATGGCAATGGTTCCCACAAAGTGACAAATGCAAATATGGAGTTCTTTCATATTGTTATCCAGAATGCAATGTGCGAACTACTTTCTTTCTCATTATTCTAGCATATAATTCCTTTTATACCACTTTGTAACCAGAGATAAGGAAATGAATTAAGCAGTAGTAATCCAACTTTCTCTAATAACCTAATGAGAAAGTAGAGGTTCATAGAAAATATTTTACAATGTGATTGTATTCAAATGAATTTGCTGAAATAGATATCTGTCACAACAATAGAATCTGCTTTTGAGTGCTAGAGAATGTATATAAACATTTTAATTTAATTCACTTTATTTGATTTTATTCATTTGGACTATGCTTTAAAAAGGCTAAAGAAATTAGTCAAAGTACTAGTTTGACAGCTAATACTGAGTAAGGAATGTCTGAATGGAATGTATGTAATGAACTGCTGGAGAGCAACAAAAATTTTCCATGTATATTGAGGTCTATGAATTAATAGTGGCTTATTTAAATCTCACAGCATTGAATTTTGTAGCACATCCAGTCCTGAAACTTTTTTTTTCTTTGATGGTTTCAGAGGAAATGTATTCTCTTCTGATAGAATTGATGATGATAAACATTTCTTCTATTCATCAATGGCTGTATTTTGATTGAGAGAAAGAATAGCTCGCATATAGCCTTGATCCTTTGTCGTGTAAGACAATGTTAGTAAATAGTCTGGATTCTGTCCCTACATAATTTGAATAATTTTATTTTTAAAAAGTGCAGAAGTATAAAAGCAGTTGTCTTGGCCAACCTGCTGGGGACTAACTATAGATCTCCAGAGCTAAAAGCATAAGCTACTATGCTGTAACAGAAGAGACAAGGTCCTTTAGCTAGAGCTCTAAGAGGCACTCATCCTCTCGGGAGTGAATACAAAGTTGGAGCTCTCATGTGCAAAAGCCAAAAGATTGCAAATATGTCCCTGCTATGCTACATCAGTGAAATGCCTTAAAAGTGTTTTTTGTTTGTTTGCTTGATTTTGTTTTTAATGCTGTTGTAAGCCCAAGAGCTGACCAAACCCATCTATTCTTTTGAAATAAAACCAAAATAAGAAGTAAAAATATGTGTGACTAGTACAAGAGAAAAACACTGTTAGTGATGCTAACCTGACAGTTTCCAAAAAGAGTGGTTAGATATTCTAGGGATTATTTAATTTGTTTATTCCAGCACAAAATCATCCATTAAAAATTTGGCATCACTAGGAATATGGTAATACAATCCAAGGCTGGATCCAGACATGCAGGCACACATGTTTCCTCAGGGAGAAAAAGCAGTGGCATAATATGTGCTGCTGCTACTTGTCCCCAGGGAATGCCCATGGACATGTGCACTGGCACATGACACATTGCCCCAGGTGGGGTATAGGAGACTAGAGCCAGCACTTGGGATGGCCCAGCAGCTTTACCTGTGGCTCCAGAGGTGGTGAGCCAGCAGCAGGGAGTGTGGCTCCAGCTGGCTAGGCTCCAGTTTTGGGCAGTGCACACTGCTGCCACATGCACCACCACATTTTATTCTGCTATGGTTTTTGTGTTTGTTTGTACTTTTTCGACACCAGGATCTCTTAGTGTCAAGTCTCCCCTGCCATGTTGCAAATGAACAGCATGGGGAACACTTACCTGGGTGTGGTGTGCAGCACCGCAGACAGGTCTGTGCTGCTACATACTGCATGTGCATGCTCGTCTGGATGTGCCCCCAAACGCTATAAGATCATGATTAAGTACCCAAATATTACATGGTAGTTGTCTTAAAAATAATGTTTTTAATTAATTTTTAATTTAATTTAACTAATTTTAGTTGGATGTTGTGCCCGCCTTTGCTCTATTAGGCGTTCTCAAGCAGCTTTTGCCCGGGCAGTTGACCTGGTTTGTCCCGGGCCTGCATGTGGACCCCAGAGGGTACCTCGGATGACATCAGAAGACCCCCTTAACTCACCTGCCACGACTTTTGATGGATCCTCAGTGGAGGGGGTCCCCTTTGAGGAAGCCTCCAGGGTCGTCACGCCCCTCAGCGGGCATTCACAGGGCTCCGACCTCCCCTACACCCCGGCCAAACGCCACCTTCTGCTGCGGGTCTCCAAGTCTAACTTTATTACTGGCCCCTCCTGGTTTCTTCTCTTGGACTTCCCATTGTCCTACAGCAGCGGGTGTCCTGGGCTGGGCTCCGGCGTGAAGGCTAAGAGGCCCTTGATACCTGCCGACCCTTACCCCTATTCCAGCACCTGCCATGCCACCACGTGAAAACCCCACCACCGTGACAGCCGGGGAGGTGCAATCGTCAGGCAAGAAGGAGCCTATGAGGAAAGTAGTGAGCCCCCAGCCCATGGAACCCTGTGATTCCCCAGTGCCTCGGTGTCCCAAGGTCCGGGTGGTTGTCCCCTAGGCACAGCTTCTATCCGGGGATGTAGCTATAGTCCCCTGAGGTCCTAAAGCCCCAGCTGGCTCCTCTTGGAGGCACTGTGGGCCTCTCCGCTGGCCCCCTAACTCCACTGGCCTTCCCGATTCAGGACTTCCCGCCGCCTCTACTGCAGCTATTCCCAATAGGGTTTCTTCCAGTCTCTCTTCTGTCACCTTTGCTCCTCACCGTCCCTCAGCTCCGGGTTCCCCCGTAGCTGTTCCAGCTTTCTCCACGCTCACTGCCTTCACCGCTTTCGATACTCCTTCCGCTTTTGTCGCTCCCGCTGTCTCCTCCGTTCTTGTTGTCTTCCCTGCCAGCTCCTCCACTGGCTTCGCTGTCGGCTTCTCCTCCAGCTCCTCTGCAGGCCCCTTTGCCGGCTCCTCTGCCAGCTTCTCGACCGGCTCCCTTGCTGGGTTCTCTGCTGTTGTGACTCTCACCACTTCTTCAGCTGCAGCTGCCCTCGCTGTCTCGGGCATGCAGACCCTGTGGGTGTGTGCTCCTGGCCTCGGGTTCCCTTGCGGGCTCTCTGGTCATCTGCCCCCTGCCTGCGCCCTCAGGGCTGCCCTTTATTTCTGCCGGGTGGTGTCTCTCGCTGATGCCACCCGGTCCCAGCTGAATATGAGCGCAGCTAATGAACCATGCGGGTGGTTTTCCAGCTCCTCTGCTGCCTCCGGCCCCTGTGAATGGTAAGTAGGGGCTTTCTTCCCCTTCTATTTTGCCCTGGGGTTCCCCTATAGCCCTGGCGTCCCTGGGACAGATGTTAAGAAAAACTTTCTCACCAGAAGGTTAGTAAAGCATCTGAACACAAACATGCCAAATGTTGGATGTTTTCCATGTGCAAACAAGCTTCACTGAAAATATCTCCCTGCAGTGATTGCTTCACATGTACAGTCAACAAAGTCTGCATTGGCAGTGTATGAATCCATCTCCATTGTGGCTGATGAAACTACCAACCCTCAAGATAATTGTCTTCAACATTTTATTTGTACCTGAGAGCTGGACAGACTGGGACCTGCCTGTTTTTCAAACAGAGCCAATCTACCTCACATCTATCAATTTTTCTACCATGGCTTGGGCTGTAGTGAAGGCAATTGTTAACTGTGGCTTAGAATTAACAAGACCTCAGCATTTCTGTCCAACAATGCCATGTATATGTTCAAGGCTTTCTCTGATATGCTCTGTGGAATGATGCCCAAATCAAATTCGTGTCACCTGCAATGGGCGCATTCTGTCTTTAGTAAGTAACATCTGGCACACACCGTTCCCTGATGTGGATAGCCTGGTTTCCTCCTTTAAGAAACCTGTCAAGGACTGTCCAGACTGTAAGTCCAGTACAGGGAGTCCCTCACCAAAGTAGGGACCCACATGCACCTGTGGTCCTGCCACCAGAGCCTGTGCTCACAAGATGGAATTTCTGGTTCGGCGTGGTCCATTACCACGCCAAGAATATGCAGTACTACCAACAATTTCTGTCCATGGAGCTGGAAATCACAATCAACACACAGCGCATGCTTAAGCTATGCAATCTCCTGGAACAGGGAAACTTTCAACATAAAGGGAAGTTTGGGATGGAAAATACCACCTGGTTCATGGATCTTCTAATGTGGTTTGAAGGCTGGCAGACTGTGATCCACCAGGCACACAAGCTAATGGATTTGATAACCTGTGTCAAAGACATGGCATCACAAGAACTGTCAAGCTGTCATCATGAAAACTAGCAGAGAAGGCACCTATTTCCAGGCAATAACTGTGAAGTTGAATTAGTACTGCAGGTACAGCCCATCATTACCACTGCAGTTCAGACAACTGGCTGTCTCCTTCCTTAGTGCTGTTCACATTTTTTAACCCCAATCAGGTGCTTTTTCTGAGTTTTGACTATCATGTATTGAAATCAATCCCTGGAGGGCAGAAAGAGCATAACAAGGAATGTGCTGTTTATACAAACTTTCTCAGAGTGCCAGATGCCTGTGCCTGGGTTTTGGAATCTATTTCTGATTGGTTTCCACATCTGTATGCTCTGGCAAAATGATGCTTTAACTTTCCAGCAAACTCAGTGGATGCTAAGCATGTGATCTTGATTTATGGACAAGTGTTCACCCCACAGAGACAGAGAATGTCAGCAACAACTGCCGCTGGATGCTGCATGCTAGCATTTAACAGCTAATGTGAATTGCCTGTCTCAAGGTTAGCACTGAGTATTGCTAAACTCCTTTTTACATCAATAATAAATTCTGGTAATGGTATTAGTTACAATTCATGGTGTACATTATTTTAATTTCATAAGGCTTTTTAATTTAAGTTTAATTGGATGCTTATTACTTAATAACATGGTAGTTAATGGCTTCTACAGGTTTATTAGAGTAATTATGCCACAGTTTCAGCCTTTTGGCCAATCAGTGGCAAGCGCTGGGAGTGCTGAAGTTTCTCAGCCAATCAGTGCCATGGGGCGACAAGCCACAGAAAGACCACAAAAATAGTGTCCAGCACCACAATCCAGCCATGAATTTTGGACTCTTCAGTCATGATGTAGGTAGACTGCTATCTATGTGCATTAAGATGATTGTTGGCTGTGGCTGTGGCCTGATTTGATTCCTAGCCCCAACTGACAATCAGCTATTTAGTTTCATCTTGCTGGTACAGGGGGAGCCCCTGGCTTATAAATTTGTTCTCCCCCTGCAACAGCAAATAAGGTGCAACTGGGATCTAATCTCTAGTTCCAAAATCACATGTCCTGCCATGCATATGGCATGGCAGGATGCATATTTGCTGGTATTGAGGATTAGTTCCCATCACATCCTGAAGTGAATGTCTGTCAGGGCTCTTAAGCATTAACCCACAACTCTGAGCTAGAAAGGAATTTGAATACAATAAAATCTCCATTATTCAGCATGAGTGGGAATGCCAGGTGCCGGTAATGTAAAAATGTCAGTTATCTAAAAATACCAGAGCCTGAGGGAGGGGTTTGTACACGATGACACGGGGTGGGGGGTTGCACACAGTTTGTATATGGTGGTGGTGATGCAGTGGCAGCGTGGGGTAGTTGCATGTGGCAGCATGGAGTGGTGGATGGTGGTGGCACAGCAGTGCTGGTTAGTGGAATGGATTTTACTGTATAAGGAAAATACAATAAAACCAAGATTCTCACATCACATAGTTCCTGTATCCAGGATATTTTGTATTTTACTTAATCTATTGTGAGACTTTTGGCAGCACAATGACACTGTGAAATGTTATTCAGGGTGCAGACAGAAATGCTGTGATTCAAGGTGTGACAAAAGTGCATGGCTGCAGAGTGCTTTAAAAGCCCCTTATTACAAAACAAACTAATTATCATTATATGAGATTTCAGATGAAGGTGCTCTGAAGCAGAACACCTTCATTAACTTCTTTTAGCTCTAGTGCCTGGACTGACACAGTCCAACCCCACCCCAGTGCTATCTGCACAATGAGAGGACGGGATAAGGGAAGAAATGGAGCTCACACTGGGGTTTGCCCATTCTCCCCTCCTCAAAAGACTCCAATTCACACCCCCCCACTCCAACACAGGCTGGACAAACCCCAGCCCAAGCTCCCTCCCCTCCCTTCTCCCCACTTTCCACTGTGCAGACAGCACCAAAGCTGGAGGGAGAGGCAGAGCTAGGGGAGAGATGCTACATGCATACAGCTCCTTGACTGGATTCACTCCAACGAGGAGGTCAATCCCCTCCTCTCCTGACCCAACAGCGAATGCCTGTTGGATCAGGACGGTTGGTCTAACTCATGGCACATTCTGTGAAGCACCATGAGTTAGATCAGGGAGCTGCACATCTGTCAGTGCCCTCAGGGATTAGCCAGGGGAAGGATGTAGAGCTGTACATGGCAAATTCACAACTAGCGTATTTCTATTGAAGACACTTATGCAGACTTTCACCAGCCAAGGAAAGATACAGTCTTTTTTGATCCACTAAAAAAATCTATTCTGCCTTTTTGTCCACTGGCTGACTACATATATAACAATGGGTATGTCTTCATTTACATTACTGTGCAGTAAGTCAGTGCAGTAAACTGTGCTCAGAAACACATAAGGTACAGTAAACTCAGGAAAGTGTATACACATGTGCCCTGGCAGGCATGGATTTGTGCTCAGCAGAAGCAGCCTGCTCTGCCTCCCTTCACCAGCCAGGCAGAAGTCCAGCCCCCCTTGCAAACATGAGGGTTAGCAGCAGCCACAAGAGCTGGTTCCAATGTGAGCAGGGCCAGGAAACCTGTGCTGGCTGCAGGGGCAGCTGTCTCCCACCTTGTCCCCATCCAGGACTGATGGGGATGGGGCCAGGAGCCAGCTGACCCTACAGCCAGCACAGTTCTCCTGGACTCGTGCACATGGAGACCAGTCCCAATATACATGGGGTTGGAGCCAGTTGGCCCTGAAGCCAAAAAAGCTCTCCCAACATGAGGTCTTAGTCAGGCAGCAGTGACTCCCTGCTGCCTGGGCTGACTGGGAGCAAAATTTCTCCTGGTTATCATTTACACATGCACTACTGTACATTACCTAATGCACTGATTTTCTAGTACCTGTATTTGTTGGTACAAACAAATGATGCATTAGACTAATTTAATGTGCAGTATGTCCAGTGTACGTGCAGACAGTGATAGTTTACTGATTAGTCTAATGTGCAGTAAAGCATATTGTGTAGACTCACCCAATATGAAGCATATTATGTAGACTCGCCCAATATGAAGTATTACCTGATATCTCTTCCACCTTGATAACTAATTTAATGCTGACTTGAATTAAATGCATATTAGCTTAAATGCATGTTCCTGTTTTGTACAAATTCTTTCTTAATTGGGAAGTCATTAAATAGAACAAAGAATAAAAAATCTGCATTACTTCAGTTGCACACTCTAAACCAATCCTATATTAAAGTAAATGGCTGTGACTTTGCTATGGATTTTTGCCGATTTACACCTGCTGTAATTTTCAATAAGCAATAGTTACTATATCCTGTTTCTCTGAAAATTCACATTTTCAGAGGCAACAGATCTGTCAACCACATCTCAGGGAACCTGTATATTAGTTTAGGTAAGCATATGGTAGTTTTTAGGAAAACTACATTCCTGGAAGTTGAGTCTCAGAAATTGGCTAAAATCATCTGTCCATGTGTGCTACAATATAGTATCTTTAAACAATGAAAGACTATCTGCCAGGTTTTCCCTCTCCCCAAGTATATCATTTTAAATTATTTTGAACCTTATCTTGCTGTTTTAAACTAGCATTTACAGTAGTGGTTGGACTATAGGTAAAGGACTTATTATTTTGGCTAACTTTTGAACTGTTTTTCTTTGTTGTGTTCCTGATAGAACATCACTTCCCTGAGTTCATGTTTTAACACTCTTTGATGATTACAAAAATGAAAATACCTCTCTCTACATGATTTGTATCACAGTAGTTTATCTAAGCCCCTTTTGGGAATTGGGAACATAGTGTTTGTAAATCAAGTGTGAGAGATTTAAGTAGAGTGACTGAAACACCTAGTATTCAGGGGGTGGAAAGGGGATTATTTATATGTATACATGTGGATGCACATGCACACACACACACTTAAAAGCATATTTCTGTGTGGATGGTATGCATATATGTACTCTTCTGCACTCTGCGCGCCAGATATATCAAAATACAGTTTCATAACAGCAAACAGATTTCCTGTGACCATGATTTTTAAGTGCAGTGCTAAAACTTTTACAGTCCTTATTTATTGCCTATAGAATATATTTCTTCTGGTCTCCTTTTCTGAAGTGGCTTCCTAAGAGTAAGGCTGTTTTTTTTTAATGTAACCACACTGTTCAGCAGATTAATATTAGGAAAGTGAAGCGTGTTCAATATATCTACTGTTCCTTTTGATGAAAAATGTCTCCGTGTGACTAAACTAAATGCCTCCTGCCTAAGGACCTGCAAGAGACAGAACTTCCTCTTGGGGTTGTAGGGTATGTAGGGTAAAATGGAACACTTGTCACACACAGCAGGGAAAACACTGCAACAAAATGCACAGAAAAATGCATTTGCTAACCTCTGCCACCTTCTAGAAGCTTTGGCAATCTAACTATCTTTCCACCAACCGGTAAGAATGTCCCTTGGTTGCACCATTCTATACAACCACACAACACCTCATAATTTGGATCAGCATTCAGCAGCAACCCAGTATGTCTACCTGCTGGTCCTATTTGGAGGGATTGCCCAGATACGTCTTTTAGGGCGCAGACAGAAATGACAATTTTTGCCCGATCTGGCTACAGAAAGCAGTTTATAGCCATGACCAAATAAAAGTGCATAGCTGCAGACATCTTAAAAAATGGCTGATTGGATGAAAATCTGACCCCGCATTGCGTGAGGGGGTCAGATGATGACATTTCAGAACACAGCTTCTACTGTAACTTCTGTCTGTGCTGCCTTCCAGCCTGTTGCTGTTTTCAGAATAGGAAGGAGGAAAGGGAATGGAAGGAGTTTGAACTGAGGGTTTTTTGGCCCCTGCTGGAGGGGAGGGCACGTGCATTGGAGTGCCCTCAAGGGGATGGGGCTCTGATTTCACCAATCACACCCTCCAGTTCTGCCTGGGGAACCCCTAGAATGAGCTCCCTCCACTCCCTTTCCCCCTCCCATTCTGAAAAATTTGCAGCCTAGCAGGGATAAATTTGTTGCTAGGGGCAGCCAACAGCTAGATTCCTCCCCTCCCACCCCTCTCAGAACCAACGGTGAACTTCTGTTTGTTCCAGGAGATCACCGTAACTCAGAATGCTTCCTGCAAAGCGTTCTCAGTAACACCAGATAGCTGCACTTCTGTCTGCACCCTTTTAGCCAAGGCCTCCCTGCTGTTGTCCTCTGTCTCTGGAAGAGGAATCAAGAGGCCATAAGCTAATTCATAACTGCTTAGAAGTAAACTTTCTGCTCCAAGTTTGGAGTTATTGCCTGCCTCTGGGAACTTATTACTACCAAAATCCAAGTTCATGCTAGTAACTACAGCCTCTTGAGTGCTGCCAGTGGAATTGTGTATAGGGATCCCTTATTAATGAAGGTGTTACTGGCAGTACTTCTACTTAGTAGCCTGTACAGGGCTCTCTTTTTCCCTAGAGCTTCTCACCATGAGGCTTATGCCTGACATCATTTTGAGGTTGCTGTAATTTTAAGGTGCACTTATTTTGTCATAGAACCTTTATTTCTCCTTTCCATATTTAATTCATTACTGCATTCAATAAATCTCAGAAAATTTAATGTAACGGTGATCCTTGTTTACCAGACATGTTTCTTGACATAATTTTTACAAGACAGATATCTGTGATTATATACACTGGGTACCTCTGAAATGACTCCAACTCATTCTGTCTGAAAGCTTATCATCTCTTAAATGGAATTGGGTTTCTTTTCTAGCCATTTTTCTATATGGGTGGAGAAGAAATCATCTACTTTAAGTAAGTGCCTGGTGTTCATTCAGGGAACAGCATGTATTAGAAAAACAAAAGACACAATTGTTCATTCTTTCCTTTGCAGCTACAACCTGAAGATGCCTATTAGGGGATATGTCTCCACTAGCTCTATGGTGCTCTTGAGGCAGTCACTGAAAAATGTGGAGGGGCCATAGGAGAAGCATTCATATCACGACCCCTGTCAGGTAATGCCTAGTAATACCTGCAAATTATGCTAACAATCCAAACCATAATTTTGATGCTACAGATTGGCCAACTATAACCAATCATAATGCCGTGTGACCGAAGTAGACATGAGCCCTCCTTAGGGCCAACATTGACAGTACTGTCCACGAACCTTGAAGGGTTTTCAATGGTGAAAAAAGAACTGATTGTAAATCTATGTAAGAAAGTCCAGTACACTGTCTTATGATTGAACGAGACACACAAAGTGTGTGACAGTTATAATAACTGTCCTTCAATACCTAGAATGACTATGGTAATTGAAATTACTATGGTGATTTGAAGACCACACAAGTAATTTGGAAGTGTCATATTTGCTACAATTGGAATGGTCATAACTTCTACAGCAAAGATTGAAGAAAACAATATTGAAGCCTTGACCATCAAACTCAATGGAATCACAATCACTTCAGTCTACCAACTACCTAACATGAATTTTGCCTTTACAGATATACCAGAAATCACTCAGAATAAACCACAGGTGATCATTGGTGATTTTAATAGTCACAGAACACAGTGGGGCTATAATCAGACCAATAAAGATGGCAAAGCAGTAGAAGATTGGTTGGATGCATACCAGCTGAGTTTGATCCATGACCCAAAGCTACCTAAATCATTCAACAGGGGCCACAGGAAACAAGGAAACAACCCAGACCTTAGATTCATGAGCAACACCATTGCTGGGATAAGTAATAAAACTGTATTAGACCCAATCTCCTCCTCACCCCGCCCTCCACATTAGTACATTCCCAACATTGACCAACTGGCATTCAGATCAAAGCTGCAGTAACACCTATAACAGTGCCATTTTGCTAATATTTCAACCTTAAAAAGGCAAAATGAAAAGACTTTTCAGAATACCTTGATATCACAGTCAAAACCATCAAAGCACTATCTGAGAACTAGGACCAATTCATAAAAGATGTACAGAAATCTGCAAGGAAGAACATCCCATGGGGTTGCTGCAGCAATTACATCCCAGGCCTTACTCCCCAAACCAGTGGCCTATAAAAGACTACAGGCAACTTTATGAACTAGACTCTTTTTCCACAAACAATGTCACTATAGGTGAGAAGCTCATGTTAGCCATCACAGAAGAGTGCAGGAAATCCTGGCAGACCTTGACTGAGTCAATTGATATGATGCATAATAGTAAAAAGGCTTGGGTGACAATAAGTAAACTAAGCAATGACCAATGACTAACATCATAATGCCACCACTAACCAAATTGCTCACCAGATACTTCTCAATGGAAAAAGCCCAAAAAACAAAAAATAAACAAAAAACTTCAGACTGGAAAGGTACAAGCACCCCAAAGACCTGGGTTTTACAAACCCCTTCTCAAATGACAGAGTTAAATGCTGGTATTAATGTACTGAAGACCGGAAAAGCAGTCAGCCTTGATGACATACCAGACAAATCAAGAAATTCAGACCCCAGATTTGAGAGTGGCTCCTATGTCTATACAAGTCATGCACAGCCTGTCAAAAAATTCTGAAGATATGGTGACATGCTCAGGTAGTGGCACTTCTAAAACCAGAGAAAGATCCATCAGACCCAAGAGATTCAGACCTGTCTCTCTGCTATGCCACACATACATATTGTTATGAACAACTAATTTTAAACCATCTTGCCCTATACATGGATAAACATGTACTCCCTGAACAGCACAGCTTTTGCCCTGGAAAAGCAACAATGAGCCAGCCAGCTGTTTAATCTAACTCAACATACTGAGGATGGTTTTGAAAGACGCCGAATCAGCTGCGTTCATCAATCTAACAGCCACCGACAATAAAGTTAAACACCCCCCCACGCCACAAGACCCTGGAAATGATAGAAGTTCTACACCTTACAAAGCTGATACAAACCCTGCTTAAAAACAGATTTTTTTTTGTCAAACAGGATGGGAAAGAAAGCAGATGGAGGAGACACATTAATGACCTCCCCCAAGGAAGTGTACTTTGATTGCCTGGTCATTCATATAGCAGTAATCTATCTAGAAACAAAATGTTTCATCTATGCAGATGACCTGGGCGTAACAGCCCACAACACTGGCTTTAACCACGTTGAAAAATTCTTAAGTGAGGCACCAGTCGGCTTAATGTCATACTACACTGACAATCAATTACATGCCAGCCCAGCATAAACACAAGTTTTTCATCTAAAAAAATCATGAGGCCAACAACCAGCTCAACACTGAATGGTTGGCGATTGTGCTATCTTACTGTCCAAATCCGGCTTACCTTGGAGTCACGCTTGATCAAACCCTCTCATACAAAGAATGCATCATGTAGACAGAAGCAAACATGAGGACTCATAATGACAGTTTATATAAACTCACCAACTCAAAATGGGGAGCTAGTCCCTCAGCCATCCAAACCAGGGCTTTGGCTCTCAGCTTCTCCTCTGCTGAGTATGCATGCCCTGAGTGGGAGAGACTAATGCATGCTATGCACCTTGACCCTCTCCTGAATGATAACTGATGATGCATCACAAGATGTCTGAAGCCTACCACCCTAAACAATGTGTACCCACTGGTTGGAACCACTCTCCCTGACATCAGAAGAACAGTGGCCAACAGGATAGAATGATTGAGACAAACTGAAGATGTGAGACACCCACTGGATGACCATCTCACAGCAGACATACATTTGAAGTCACACACCCAACCTCTCTATGCCATATCCAAGGAGACACAACTACAGATATGGGATGAGAAGTTGAAACAAATAACTGACAGTAAAAAAAATAAAAATTAATTCCAGCAGCCAGGTCTTTACCACCAGGGTCTGGCAAACCATGGCAAAGGTGGCAATGTCTCAACTGCCTATGTATGGGAGTCAGACATTCCAAGGAACTAATAAAGAAGCAGGGCTGTACCATTGGTTCAACCACTTGTGCCTGTGGCACACAGCCTCAGACTATGCAACACCTGCTTCAGTGCCTGCTGCCTGAAGGCACACGTACATGAAAGTTTTTGCAAAGTACAATAAATGAAAACAAGCTCATGTAACAAAATGATCAAATGTAGTATAGAGACATGAGGAGAAGAAAAACCCTGCCCATCTGCCTTTGATCTGCATGTTCCAAATCCAGAAATATGGTGAGGATGACTTTAAAAGTGCCCACAGCTACAATTCCTAAGAGGACCAGAGACAGAGACTGCAAGAGCAGCAGGAACAAACAATCCAGTGCATCCTTATCTCAGTTCCTGGATTGGAGTGTATGCAGTGGGAAATGGTGGGTGAGGCTTAGTTCTGGGTAGTGGTATTGAGAACAACAGGAAACCAATGTAGACATGCTCTACAATGTCTCAACTAGTGTGCTGCAGTACCCTGGGGGTCCATGAGATCCTCGAGACATGCAATATTAGCATCGTTAGATATGCAAACACTTATTACACATGACTCACAGGATAAACCCAGCGATTTCATAATAGGATGTCATTGTATCAAAAATATTCTGGCTTGTTGTGGTCTTTCTCAGTTGTTTGCAGTGAAATCATTTCTCTAGTTTTCTATATGCAAAAATGAGTGGAATCTAAGAACTAGCTTTTTCCAAGGTATGCCCTAAAAAATTGAGAACCACTACACTAGCGTAATATATCAAATAGCCAAGGATCAGTATGAATAACTTCAGAGCCAAAGTTTATAAAATAGATATTCTTCTTCCTGAAGGTCCAGTGAGAGTAGGCCTTTACAGTGACACCTAGGTAAATTCATTTTGGCTGCAGAAATAATGCTTCAAAATGAACAGAAGGAAAATAGTGACCAAAACTCTCTGATTTCTGTTGAAAAACTCCAGCGATTGATATTGATAAATTTGGGATAAAACACTAGATTTATAACAGCAGATTTTGTTTCAGTTGCCTCTTCAGACCAAAGGGAAATTCCAAAATATGGACTGAAAAGATGAAGATGATGGGCATATCTAAGTGTTAACACCTTTGAATTTAACAATCATAGTTTCCATACTATAATACAGGGACATTTAGCAGTTTTCAAAAGACAATTTGGTGACCTCTCTTCCACAACTCTTTGTGCACTTAGCTTAATGAACAGATTTTTTCTTTCTTTTTTTTCTTGTCATAAAATATCATGTTCTATGCATCATTCCACTGGACTACAGATGGCATTCCCATGTCTTGAATTAAAGAAAAAAATAACTTTTGTCTTCTCTCCTATATTATAAATGTACTCAAACTTCTGGAAGTAGCCAGCTGGAAATGAAAACAACCAATGCTGTTCTGTCTGCCCTGAGCACCACCTTTTGGGGAGGAAGGATGCAAAAATAGCGACCACTATGAACAGCTCATGCCCCGGCAGCTGGCAGGGGCTCAGCAGCGGTGGGAGCACAGTGGTGGGAGTGTGGCAGTGGTAAGTGGGGGAGCTCCCTCAGACACCACCGGCACTGTCAGCGGGGGGGCTGCGGGGCGAACACTGACCAAAGGTTGGTGACCACCCACAGCTGCCACCAGCAGTGTCAGCAGTGGCCAGTGGGGATTGTGGACTACCCACAGACGCCGCCGGTGGTGTCAGCAGTGGGGTGGTGAGTGGCAACTGCTTGCAGGCACCTTTTTGCAGGGGATGCACCACCAGGCTCAGGGGGTGCACATGCACCTGAATGCACCCCCTACGTGTCACCCCTGGCCACCACAACAGCAGTGGCTACCTGCACCACCACGATCAGCACTGTGGTAGATGGTGCTGCCCTGTGCCCAGGGTGGGGAGCTACCCTGCTACATCTCTGATTTGCTCTGTGTTTATGGAAAACAGCCTTTTGGCACAATTACGTAGCATAGTGGTAACTGGTACAAAGAAAGAAATTAAGTAAGTATACACAATACACTTATGATTTAAGGACTCCTAGCCTGAGTTGCTGGGACAAATCTAGGAATATGCATACCATATTGTCAAACTTGCAGCACTAACATTGCATTTGTGTATGGTGATTTCATAGCCCTGATAATGTTGCCATGTTTGTGTTTGAAAATGTACTCTTCTTAGTTTAGCCACACTGTCAGTTGACTCTCTAACTGAAGCACTGCCAAACTAAGACTCCTATTAAATCTGGCATGAGCAAAAATAAATTTTGAAAACTTCTCAATGTTCTTCAGCCCTCTTGGTGTTCACATTGCTTGGGTCAGGGTGGTCTCAGAGACTGTGGCCTTCAACCAGCCTCCTGCTTCTTGGGCATGATGCAGAAAGAATTACACACATTCAGGATCAGTGGTGAAAGCTCAGATAGGTTTATTGTCTTTTAGGACAGTACACTAGCAGGTCTATATAACAACCAGTCCAGCTCAGAAAAACTGCCCAATGGTAAGCAACAAATTATATGCACAGATGCCCTTAAATTGATACAAAAGGGTGAGTCTTGCAACCCCTCTATTTATAGCCTAAATGTCCCCACCCCATGCCAATCTTCTCTCTCTCTCTCTCATAGGCTCTGACTCCATGGGTGCTCCAGGGCTCAAGCACTCACCAAAAAAAATTAGCTGGTGCTTAGCACCCATACCCACTTTTTGCTTTTGAATAACTTTCTGGCCCTTTGATCTTAATTTTGTTTTTATGAAGCATGGTATAATACAATTTATTATTCACTCTACTTCTCTATCTACCATGTTCTTTGCTAAGGTATATGAGCAGCTATATAATGTATCCACACCTAAGATAGAATTAGATGGAGTAAATCAAATTTAAGAATCTACAGTTGAGTTAGAAATATAACTGAGTTTTATTGAGATTAATTCAACTGAATGTAATGGAAACATCATGTTCAGGCAATATATTTTGCTTTACAGCTCCCAGCAGATTATCAACTTAAAATTTTACAGATGGCCGAGACCCAGGAAAACATCTTTGTTCAGGAAAGGGCTTATTCTTATGCTTAAGTGCTTTCCTGAATCACAGACCTCAGCTTTCCAATTGTACCCTAAATGCAGGACACTTCTGATTATCAAAGTTGAACACATTTTAAAATAAGGGTCATCAAAGAGTTAAGTTGCTAAATCTTTCATTAATGGCATCAATTGTATGATTAATAAAGGGGAATCCATAGATTTTTTAATATTCTAAATCTATTGCCATTACCTGGTATGAGAAAGCTAGATAAAAAGTATCCTAGATGAGTTCTGCATTCATGTTACATTAGCTTCAATGGAAAACCATGCTCAGAGTAGTTAACGATGGTTCACTGTCAAACCAGAAGGATAATTTAGGTTAGGTTCTACAGGTGTCTATCTTCGGGCTAGTACTAGTCCAATAGTTTCATTAATGAGTTGAATAACAGAACAGAAACTGCACTTCTTTAACCAGAAGATGTATCAAGCTAGGCTGAGTTGCAAGCACTTTGGAAGACATCATATCAAAATGATCACAGCAAATTGGAGAAATGGTCTGAAACAAAGAAGATGAAATTTAATAGGGATGGGTACAACATGTTATGCTTAGTTAGGAATAACTTAACTTTACAAAGAGAAGGTAAGGAATGATGAACTATGGAGCAGTATTGCAGAAAAGTATTTGGGGGTTGAAATGTGTCAAGCTAAACACAAGTTAAGAATATCATGTTGTTGCTTAAAAAAACACAAATGTCATACTGGTAAGTATAAATGGGATGGTTGCATGTGAGACAACTGAAGACACTGTTTGGTATTGGTAAGACATTGGCTAGAGAACTGTATCCAGTTTTGGGCACCTCACTTCAACAAAGATGTAGATCAATTGAAGAGAGTTTAGAAGAAAAACAAGAATGATCAGAGATCCAGGAAGCATGACCCAGGAGGAATGGCTGGAAAAATAGGATTCGCTGAGTCCAGAGAATGTTATCATACCTTCCGTTAGTCTTCATCATCAGTGTACACATGTGTCCAGGTTCTGGGGGCGTAGGGGCAGTAGCAACTTCTGGGATCCAGTGCTTCCCCCTCCCACTGGGATTGGTTTCTGGGGCCTAGCACCGCTCACTTCTGTCCCCAATACACTAGGATTGGATCCTGGGGACCTAGTGCTGCCCCCGCTTGGCCCTGCATGCTGGTATTAGACACTGGATCCAACATGTAGGGCCTGGGGATCCCCATAGCTCTGGAGATTTGGCAGAAGGGGGGTGGTGCCACCCCAATGGAGTCCTGCAGGCTAGATGAAATGGTGTCTTAAACTAGATCTGGCCCATGGGCCAGAGGTTGAGTACCCCTACTATGTAAATTTGCACAAGCCATTCAGATCCTGGGTCCTGTTAGCCTATTTGCAAAATATGGTTAACACCACTTCTGTATCTCACAAAAGCATTTCAGGAATAAATATGTTCAAGACTGAGGCCTTCAGATGTTATGGGAATAGGATTTCATGTAAATACTCAGGATTAGAGCTGATTAGGATTTTTTTCAAAGGAATGATTTTTCTTATTGTTGTTGTGTCATCTTGGCATTTACCAGCAACAACAGAGTTCTTTATAGAAACACTTAGGTTGTATTGTAACTTTCATAATGAACGTTTCTTAGATCCAGCAATAAGGGGGCTGGAGGAGCAAAAGAAATTGACATCTTTGGGATATTTCCATGGCTGTGGCACTCACTTGGGTGAGATCAATGACCTCAATTCAAGTACTAGCTCTTGTTTTTGAGAAAATATCAGATTTTCAATTGTGTCCAGATGTGCAATGAACTTGAATGCTGAACTCTCAAACTCGCACTTTTATATATATATTTTAAAAACCCTTATGTTCCAGAAAGCCTGATCAAGTATGTGTAGAATGTACCTGTAGAATTTACATTTGATATATGGGTTTTCCTATTCATGTGAAATATTTATTAGAGTTGGCAAGCCAGTCAATAGACTGCATATTTTTTGAGCAGTCAAAGATTATAGCATTTTTACCAACAAAACAAACCCCCCCAACCTGCATTTTTTCTGTAGTTTTCTTGATAGAAGTATGATTTTTAAATTTTTAATGCATTTCTTAAAGGAAAAAAATATGCTTTTTCTGTGTATTATTTGGACCTGTTAGCAATTTTAACAATTTTTGACTGAAATTTGACCGGTCAATTGACCAAACTTTATTTGACTGGTCAAACACCCAACTTTAGTGTTTTTATATTCCTACTTAAGGTATAAAATGAGCACTTCAAGACCACTGTAAAATATTGTTCTATCCTTCCTGTTAGGGTGACAGTATTTGGATCTTGGGGAACATTGAATTTGCAGCTGAATATGAGGCTATAGCTTGTGGCCCAGCAAAGCTGCTAACCACAAAGCAGAATAATATATTAAAAGTAACATTGCAAGATGTTTAGGCAAGCATTTTCCTAATAATGTAGTAGTGTGTAGGACATATGACATATTGTGTAAAAAGCACAAGATGTAGCCCACCAGCTATCATTAGGAGATAAGCAGAAGCAAGACCTTGGAGACAGGGAAGAAATCAGCAAGAAACCACAAGTGACTGAAAGAAGCTGAGGTCATGGTTTTAGGCATGTGCTCATAGCAAAAAGTTATGTAAATAAATGAAATGCATAGGCAATTCCATGCTAATGAAACAAACAGTAGACAGAGGCAAAGCTTGAGATAGGAGGGAATATGGGTGGAACAAAGGAGGGACAAAGGTGGAGTAAATGTTAATGAACGTGAACCAAGGTGTATAAATATGGAAAGAACTAATGTTCGTAGTTGCTCCCCAGTTTTTTGGGAGTTCTCCTGAAGCTGTCTCCATTTTGAATAAAGCTGTTGCTAGCAATGTGTGCTAGTGTTCCCTCTCTGAGCAATTGGATCGTTGTCTCCCTAGTCATTGGGCACCACAAGGAGTCGGGATCTAGAAATTACCAAGATTACACAGGATTTGAATCCATCTACTTGACTTCTCTGAGCCTACTGCTTTCACCACTAGCTTATCTTCCATCTCCAGTGATCCTAAAACAGTTTACAGTTTACACGATTGTGATAATTATGTGGTTGTGTTGTTTCTTTTGATTGTTCCCATAGAAAGTGGGTTTTTTGTTTGTTTGTCTGTTTGTTTTTTGGATGGGTTTTATTCTCATAGGGAAGGGGTTAATAGCTGGCTTACAGAGGAGCTGGGCATGGTGAGGTTAATTGCACTCCTATCTCTGGATGGTGCTAAAAGAGCCCCTTTCCTGGGAAGTCAAGCTCTTTCTAGAAGCTGGGGGTATGAGCTATAAGTAGGAGAGCTGGAGAGTGCACATATGTGTGAAGGCTCTGAAACATGTCAGTTTTAGGCAGCTCCTTGAGATCTTAACCCCTGGATTGTCCACACATTACCACACAAAACTAGGTTTAAGCATTCTTTAGATGGCTTAAAATTACACCACTTCAGGGTAGATTTATCTCTGGTCTGTGTTACCCAGATCATGTTAAACTAAGGGCCATATTGCTTGATAATTTTTGGTAGCTCCTAGAGCTCTTAACCCCCAGACTGTTGCACATTAACACCTTAAAGTGGTTTTAAGCACTCAAGAGGCTCAAGGTTATGTCATGACAGGGCAGGATTATCTCTGATCTACACTACCCAGCTTCTTCTAGGTCTGCCGCCCTGCTCCCCTGCCTGTGAGCCGGTGTGGCTGGGGACAGAGGAGCCATGCAGGAATCTCCTAATGGCTGCTCACTCAACGCTGCCCCAGCAATGCACCTCCTGCATGTGAGGCTGCACTGAAGGAAGCGGCGCAGGGCTCTGTCACTCAGAGCGGCAGCAGGTGCAGGAGGCATGATGGGAGTGCAAGGACATCCTGGTGCAGCCCCGCTGTTCCCAGCCATGCTGGGTCTTGCCTGCAGGGCTACAGCAGCCCCATGGGAGGGAAGCAGGGAGGGAGCTAAGCCCACAGCCTGCCCCCCAATACAGCTCTGGAGGCATGGGTTCCCCTTGCCTCCTTAGACTTAACAACACTGAGTTCCCAGCTGGCTCCACATCTCCCTGCTCCCAGCTGGTGCCTCCATGTGTGGCTTCCCTTAAGGGCTGCTAGAGCTGCTTCAGTCTTACCTGCCCCCATCTTGGCACTCCATGGCCGTGAGTGGGGAGATGTGGAGCCAGCCGGGCACTCCATGTATTTCCCAACACCTCCCTGCTCATGGCTGGAGTGCCCGGCAGGCTTCACATCTGATGATGTCATCACCCAGATCAGGCCTTCCATTCCCCTCCCTGGCACCCTCTACTTGCCTCCCCCTCTCCCCCTCTCCCATAGCTTCTGGCTTACTTAGCACTGTCATGGAAGAGCAGGCAGGGAAGGGGAACCTGCCCACCTGGGCACTGCTGTCACTACGGCTTCTTTCTGGACTGGGCAGGCAGCCACAAATAAGCCAGGCTATGCAGATAAGCTGGGAGGAGGCCATAGGCTCACAACACCAATGAACTGCTGCTACCTTTGGGGTGTTGTGAGATGCTTATCCAGTGCCCTTGGCAGATGAGGTGAAAAGATAAAGACAAGTTATCTCATAAAAATTACTATGAGCTCTTCATTATCCATTACTATAGAAAGGAGCACAGGTTTTAGGTCTTAACTTAAAGTACCATATCTGTACGTACATATATTATTATTTTGTTTAGTATATTCCATATGATTGAAAATGGAATGAAGGAAAGGTGCTTAGATAGCTCTTTAAATGCAAAGAGAACAGATTTCAAATTAATTAATGCAGTATAACATTAATCAAGTCTTCTTGAGAAGGTTTAATTTAACAAGAAAGTCTAATAGATTTTTGTTGTAGTTTTTAAATTAAGGCAATTTATATCAGATGTCTTTAACAGACAAGAATATTGCACACAATAAAATTAGCTCTTGAATCATCTTTTACTCTAGAGATTTGTTTTTAAACCACAGTGCATGAATATTAAAATCTGTCAGGGAATATCCAGGAATCGTGTGTAACAGTTAAAATCCTGATCGTTATTAGAATTATAATGATCAGGTGAAGATAAAGCTTTTTTTTTAATATAAAGGTTTATATTTAAAACAAGTGTCCTGATTTTCGAAAAATGTTGAGCATTGCCAGCACATCCCATTGATGGCAATGGGAACTAATAGGAGTCTTCTCTTGAAATGTGGGACTCTTAAGTACTTAAACATGGTTTTAGGAGCTTTTTTTTAATGGCCCCGTAATTGTTCCTTAAATGTCGATCCTCATCAAATAACTGCCCATAGAAACTGTGCATAGTTTTGGATAATCCATTATATCCTCACTAAATTAGCTGAGAATTGAATTCAGCATTACAGTTCTCAGGTCCTGGCATGCGCAGCTGTAAACTTTAAATTACAGCAAATCCCGGGACGTCATTCTCCCCCTGTACTCGGCCTTAGTGAGGCCGCAGCTGGAGTACTGCGTCCAGTTTTGGGCTCCACAATTCAAAAAGGATGTGGAGAAGCTTGAGAGAGTCCAGAGAAGAGCCATGTGCATGATCAGAGGTCAGGGAAGCAGACCCTACGATGACAGGCTGAGAGCCCTGGAGCTCTTTAGCCTGAAAAAGCGCAGGCTCAGGGGTGATCTGATGGCCACCTACAAGTTTATCAGGGGTGACCACCAGCATCTGGGGGAACATTTGTTCACCAGAGCGCCCCAAGGGATGATGAGGTCGAATGGTCACAAACTACTTCAAGATCGTTTCAGGCTGGACATAAGGAAGAATTTCTTTACTGTCCGAGCCCCCAAGGCCTGGAACAGCCTGCCACCGGAGGTGGTTCAAGCACCTACATTGAACACCTTAAAGAGCAAACTGGATGCTTATCTTGCTAGGATCTTATGACCCCAGCTGACTTCCTTCCCTTTGGGCAGGGGGCTGGACTCGATGATCTTCCGAGGTCCCTTCCAGCCCTGATGTCTATGAAATCTAAGAAAATTGTGGCTCCTAACCTCAGTGCACTTTCTTAAGTCCTGCAATGCCGGTAGAGCAAACTGGAAGAATGTACATAGTAGCCGTGTCCAGACGTGTGTGGATATTTGGTTCTTGCGGACAACTAGCAGCAGTGCACTTTGTGCACTGCTGCTAGTTGTCCCCAGGGAATGACCATGCCATGCTCACTCTGGTGTGTGGCAAGTTACCCCAGGTGGGGTAGATGAGGCTAAGGCCAGTGCTGGGCTGGCACCAGCAGCCTTACCTGGGGTCCTGGGGGTCTCCTGAGGCTGTAGCAGTGGTGATCCTGCTGTACAGAGCCTGGACAGCAGTGGAGTGTGGCTCCAGCTGGCCAGGCTCTGGCTTTAGGTGGTGCATGGTGCCACCGTGTACACCACTCTGCTTTTTTTTTCCTGTGGGTTTTTTTTTGAGCCCTGGATATCCTGGATATCTGAGCTGCTCCCTTGCAGCATGGAGAACAATGTAATGTGTAGTATGTGGCACCACAAACATGTCTGCAGTGCCACATATCACATAGCTGCACTCTTCTGGACACAGCCATACAATATGTGAATTTGTCTGTGAATAGTCCAGCACTGATTGTGTGGCTTTCCTTCCAGATTATTGTAGGGAATGTGCTAATCATTTTTTTCTCAAACTATTCTCTTTGTCTTTTGTTCATATGTCAAGGAAAGAAAGCACAATGCACACAGTTTGTAGAACTGCAAATTAACCTCTTTCAAAATCTGAGCACAAGTATATGAAGAGGAGCTGCAGCCATGAATGTAACAAATGATGTACTGAAATCCTACATTAAATATTAGCATCAATCCACAATAGCCTCATCCCAAGACTGTACAGATGGTGATTTGCTATGTACTTGACTTTTAGTGTCATAATTTTATGTAGTACTACTTGTCTTCTCCCAAACATGAACTCAAGCTGCAGAAAATTCTGGTTTTGCCCTTTATCTTGCATAACAATGTCTCATTCTGAAGTAAGCTTCCAAGCATGCAGAGTATAAGGCTCTATGAGATTACACTCAAATTTACTCCTTCTAACTTGCAGATAGAGTTAGAGTTGTCTGTCACGTGGTACTCCTTTGTAACTCAACTGAGAATTTAAGGAAGCCTACGGGTTGTTCAGGTTGCATGCCAGACCTCTGCTTTCCTCTGCATTCACAATGTCTTCTTTTTTACATCACTCTACACCAGTTCTGAGGAGCTTAGCCTTGTTAGACATGGTCCCCATTGCCCCACCAGAAGAAGTCCATTTTAATTTTGTTTTGGCTATATTAACTTCATAGGAATATGTGAGCATATCATTTAGATGACGGGTGTCAAAGTTGTTTGGCCTTTTGGGCTGGATCAAGACTGCACTGTTTCCCATGGGTTGAGTGACCCATAAACAGCAATGTTAATCCATGTGGCTGCTGGAGTCCCTGCCTCAGCACTACTCTGGAAACCAGGTTGTTAAAGCTGTTGCTGCTTACTTCCCCCCCCGCCCAGCTGCTTATCTGTAGTCACCAGAGGTGACCAAACCCCCAAACTTATCAGTAAGCGGGAGGTGAATGGATTTAACTCCCTGGGTTCTGGAGCTATGCTTTAATATCTGAGATTAACATTGCTGCTGCTGGGGCTCCACATAAATCTATCCCTTCAGCTGTTGCTGTTATGATTCAGTTTAGACCATACTGGAAGGACACCAGATTTCTCTGATAGGACAGAGGTGAGAAGATACTCCTATCTACTCTTATTGGCTAAATACAGACAGTCTAAAAAGCCCAAAAATAAATCAGTTCAATCTGCAGGTTAGCCTAGGTTGCATAGATTGAACTGATAAGCAAATGAATAGACATTCACTTTTGATTCCAGAAATGCAGCCACATGCCTGCAGTTGCCCAACTCAGAAGCTGGGGAGCACTAGAGCATGCATCCCTGAATGGCTGGAGCAGACAGCTTCAAACAAGGCTAGCCTACCTACCCTGCAAGGGCAGTTTATAGAGCAGGTGCAAAGCATCTTGGGATGCTGGGGGACTATGAGTTACCTTGAAACTGGAGGGGATCTGGAACAGAAATTCAATAACTTGATTAAACCTAAATCAGTTAAGTCTGATACTGCATCTGTCCAGGTTTATCTTAAACTAGTTTTGACCTTTTGAAAGTGGTTTATGTACACTGAATTTCTGGGGCACATCCAAATGAGCATGTACATATGTTATACAATGCTGCAGACCCATCTGTGGCACTGCAAATTGCAGGCACCGCAAATGTAGTCATTTGCTGTGCTGCTAATTTGCAGAGATTGTAAAAAAAAAAAAAAAAATTTGCCTGAAAAAAATACAATGGATTCAATTGCAAGAATGGACCTTGCTATTTTATGTGGGTATCTTACCACTTAATGTGAAATTAATATAGCCTCTGCAATTATATAAATATTCTAATTTGTAAGGACAAATCTTCTAAGTCAATAACTGTCACTGGTTTTAAAAAGATATGTTGTAATGAAAAAAAGTCAGATTTTTCCAGAAAGTTATTATGGACAGACATGCATTTGAACCTGTACTTTAAAGAAGCTTTACTGAGAGTGCTGGAACAAACCATCCCAATGTGCAGGAAGACTAGCAAATATGGCATGCAACTAGCTTAGCTTAGCAGGGAACTCTTCACTAATCTAAATCACAAAAAGGAAGTGTATAAAAAGTGGAAACTTGGACAAACAACTACAGAGGATTGTGAAAATATTGCTTGGGCATGCAGGGATGGAGTCAAGAAGGCAAAGCACAACTGGAGTTGTGGCTAGCAAGGGACATGAAGGGTAACAAGAAGGACTTTTACAAGTATGTCAGTAACAAGAGGAGGATCAGGGAAAGTGTGGGTCCCTTACTGAATGGGGGAGGCAACTTCGTGACAGAGGATACAGAAAAGGCTTTCAATGCCTTTTTCACCTCAATCTTCAAAGGCAAGATTAGCTCCCAGATTACTGCACCTGGCAACACAGTTTGGGGAGGAGGTGAGCAGCCAACTGTGGTGAAAGAAAAGGTTAGGACAGGGGTAGGCAAAATAGGGCCCATGGTTCAGATCTGGCCCACCAAGTGATTTCATCTGGCCCACAGGTGCCCACCGGCTAATTGTACCCCACCCAGCCCTTCTACCAACAAGAGTGGGAGTGAAGTGCCCACACATACCCCTCTTCCTCCCCTGCAGCATGCCTTATTGTGCCTTGCTCCCACACTTGTGCACGGAAAGACCCAGCCCAGCCAGCGTTCAGCTTTTGGGCAGAGCTGCTGCTGTCACTACTGCAGCCTCCAGGGGCTCAGCTTCCCCAGCATCCAAGTCTATCCAGGCACCAGGTAGGGAAGTGGCAGGGGCAGAGTCAGGGGGGGAGTTGCAGCTCGCCATCATCCAAGTCACTGATGAATACATTGAATAGCACCATTCCAAGGACCGAGCCTTGCGGGACTCCACTGCCCACATCTTTCCAGGTTGATATCAACCCATCTACCATCACTCTCTGGGTGTTACCCCTAAGCCAATTTGCCACCCACCTGACCATGTAATCATCTACATCATAGCCTGTCAATTTATTTATGAGAACAGAATGAGATACTGTATTGAAGGCCTTCTTAAAGTCTAGGTAGATGACATCTACCTTGACTCCTGCATCTAAGCATTTTGTGACCTGGTCATAAAAAGAAACAAGATTAGTCAGGCAGGATCTACCTGCAATTAATCTGTGCTGGTTTCCATTCACCATTATTTCCCCTGCTGGGCTCCCACAAATGTGATCTTAAATGATTTTTTTCCAGAGTTTTCCCAAGGGTAGAGGTAAGACTAACTGGCTTATAGTTTCCTGGTTCCTCCATCATCCCCTTCTTGAAAATAGGGACCACACTGGCCCTTTTCCATTGGCCCTGGGACCTGACCAGAGCACCATGAGTTCTTGAACAGCCATGCCAGCAGCTCTGCTATAACACTGGCCAATTCCTTCATCCCCCTTGGATGAAGTTCATCTGGGCCCGCTGATTTGAACCCATCCAGCCCCTCCAAGTGCCTCTTCACTAAGTCTGTGCTAACAGTTGGTGGACTAGTGCCCCTCCTGTGTCCATCTGTGATTCAACTGGGAGATTTGTCTTGGTCTGTGTCTAGGAATACAGATGCAAATAACTCATTGAAGAACTCAGGAAGAGCTCAGGTTTGACCCCCCTCTCTGTCACCAATTGCCCTAGTTTGTCCTGTAGGGGTCCTATGCTATCCTGCACCTTCCTTTGCTCCCTATATACCTGAAGAAGGACTTTTTGTTGTCCTTAATTTTTGTCACCAGCCTAAATTCTAATCCTGCTTTGGCCTTCCTAACTGATTTCCTGCAAGTGTGAGCCAGGGAGGTATATGCCTCCTTGGTAGCTACCCCCTGTTTCCACAGCCTGTATACCTCTTTCTTTGTCCTTAGGCTTTCCTGGACTTCCCTGTTCAGCCAAGAGGGCCTCTTGGCCCCTTTGCCCCATTTATGCACAATGGGATTGTCTCCTTCTGCACCCATAGGATTGGTCCCTTGAGGAACAACCACCCTTCCTGGACTCCCATTTTGCCAATGCACTTGAGCTTTAATGCCTCACTACCTAATCTCCTGAGCACACTGAAGCTAGCCTTCCTGAAGTCTAGCACTTCAGCCCTGCTGGTTAGTTTACCCACTCTCGGCCGTATAGTGAATTCAATCAATCAATGGTCACTATCCCCTAGGTTACCTTGTACCTGCGGATTCCCCACCAGGTCATCCCCTGTGGTTAACACCAAGTCCAGCAAGGCATTTCCCCTACTGGGATCGTATACCTCCTGCATTAGCTGGAGGCACTGTATGTAGGTTAAGAACCTATGTGAGCAGTTAGATTTGGCTAGATGCTCCTCCCAGCAAATTTAAGGGTAGTTTAGATCTCCCATGACAACTACAGGGTAGTTTAGGACACCTATGAGTCTACTGATGGCTAAGAAGGCCAATCCAGAACCAGAGACACTATGGCAAATGCCACAGGTGGTGGTTAAAGGAAGGATTGGACAACGGATTTCTCAGTCTTGCTTCCTTTCCTTCCATTTCTGTCATTTTTCTGACTCCAGGACAAGATGTCTTTCCTCAAAATAAGATGCATGTTCTCTCATAAGGTATGACCATGTAGCCTGTCCTGGGCTAGTTTTTTCCCAATCTGTGGTGTCTATTCCACACTCCTTAATGTTCATTTTGAGGGTGTCCTTGCATATCCACTGGCCCCCATGTGTCCTTTGTCCTTGACTGAGTTTGAAGTACAGCAGTTATTTTGGTAAATGTATTTCAGAAATGTACACAGTACTCTGTCCACTGCAGCTGATGTTGAATAATCAACACCTCCATCCTGGCGGTGTGTGTGTCAGTGAGGACACTGGCATTTTTGTAATTATCCTCCAACTTAATACCCAGGATCTTCTGGAAGTAGTACCGGTGATGTTGTTCCAGGGTTTTCAGGTGGTCCCTGTAGGTCACCCAAGCTTCACAGACATAGAGGAGTTGGGATTATCACAGCCTTATATAGCAGGAGCTTTGCTTAAGTTCTGATGTTGTGATCATTGAACACATGATGATTCAGTCATCTGAAGGCAAATCTGGCACATCAGATCTTATACTGGATCTCCTCATTGATGTTGGCCTTCTTTGAGAGATGGCTGTCGAGGTATGTAAGTGTTTAACATTCTTCAGCTCCTGACTGTCAATGAGGGTCTTTGCTGGAGGAGCTGACCGGCCTGAAGCAGGCTGGTGAAACACCTTCATTTTTCCAATGTTAAAGGTCAGTCCCAGACACTGGTATGCTTGATAGAATCGGTTAAAGGTCATCTGTAGTTCCTCCTCAGTGCGTGCAATGACAGCACAATCATTGGCGTAGTGAAGTTCCACAATGGAGGCCAAAGTAATTGGTTTTAGCACAGAGGCAGAAGAGATTGAAAAAGTTTCCATCCATCCTGTACTTGATGTCAATGCCATGTGGCAGACAGTCATGAATAAGCATCTTGATGACCACAAGAATGATGGAAATCAGAACTGGTGTGATGAAGCAGCTTTGCTTGATCCCAGTTTGAATGGCAAAGGGCTCCATAGCAGAACCACTGCATAGGATGGAGGCAGCCATCTGGTCATGAAGGAGCCTTAGGATGGTGATAAATTTCACTGGGCAGGCAAACTGCAATAAGATCCACCATAGACCCTCACAGCTGACAGAGTAGAAGGCTTTGGTCAAAAATAAAGGCCATCTGAAGTTCCTAGTAGTGTTCTCAGCATTTCCCTGGACCTGATGGGCTGCAAAAATCATGGTGCCTCTCAGTGGTCTGAAGCCACATATTATTGACAAGCTGCAAAATCCTATTGCTGAATGAGATGATGTACTTACCTTGAAAAATTGAATGCTTTTTTCTTCCCTATTTTATATGCATATCCTAGTAGCATTGATATGTAAGCATTTTCATTTACAAAAATGCATTCTTTGCAAAGAAAATTTAGATGTTCTATGCTGCATGTGTTCTATGTGCAGATGTTCTATGCTGCATTCTTGCAGGAAAGGATAGGCAGCTAAATGACCATGTCAAAACAAAAGTAGTACCAGATTCACTTTCCCCTAGGCCCATTCACCTCAAGGCAGCATAAACTTCAAAGTTTGGCAGTGGCTCTTATAAATGCTGTAGTTATTAATGGAAATCTGACTTCCTGCATCACAATTTTCATGCTAAAGACTTCACCCTCCACAGGGCTGAATGCCCTCCAATCATACTTACTAGAAGTGGCTTCATTCTGCACAAATTTAATATTGGTGGATATTTAAAAATTTCCTTGAGTGGACCACTGACAACAATACTGTGAGGCTCTTATAAGGCACCTGAGGCATCTAGTACTGTTCCAGTTGAATTCAGAGGGATTTCCAATATTCACAATAATGGGAACAATATTTGGTGAACACTTTCTTCACACTATTGATAAAAACTGCCACCTCCCTGACCCCACCCACTAAAAAACAGGTTTTAAGTCCCATCATATATTGACAAGTCAGACAAAGCTCCAGGGATCAACAGAAAGACCACATGGCAATAGAATCCATGATAGTTGCTGTTACTTCAGTAGTTGCTGCAGCATTGTGGCAGAATAGTTAAGAGTGTCTAAATGTATGGCCTGCAAGCTGGATCTGGTCCACAGCACCATTCTGTCGAACCCACTGGGTTAACAGAAGTTAGGGGTGTGATCAGGGAGAGGAAGGGTCTGGCACAGAATTTGGGGTCCCTGGGCCCTCCTGGACCTGGCCATTGAAAGCGGAAGAGGGAGTGAGCACTATAACACATTCCCACTCACCCTGCATCCACCTGCCTTCCAGCCCCCAGATTGCTCTGTGCTAACCCCACAGATCCAGGCCAAGGCCTGGGATGAGTTCGACATCCCTGAGCTACAGCATCTTTCTGTGACGCCAGAGTTATGAAGAGTCCTATTTGGCCTCATGCCAAAGGCTGCCCCCAGCCAACCAAGTTGTAAAAGGTGCCAGATCTGTTGGGTTGGGGAGTCAATGATGCTGGATATGTTGTTAGCCTCATCACTTCTTTGTGTGTCATTGCTTTTTACAGAAACCAGCTGTTACTAACTATGCCAAACCTATGGGCTGATACTCTCACTGACTTTCCCTACTTCCATAACTATTATTCATGTTAGACTGCTGCTGCTTTCCCATGGTGTCTTGTTTAATAAAAGGTACTAAAAACTTGGCATTTGTCAGGTTAAGAATATTTTGTATAATGATTTTGATCATAAACCACCAGGAAGTTTGCTAAAAGCACTAAATTCATTTGTATAATGACTTTAAATATAAAATTGCTTGATTGTATTGATTGTTTTAAAACCCTTTTTTTTTTTTTGCCTGAAGAAAATGTGATTTCAGTCATTACTGCAGAATATAAAAATAAGTACATCAAAATAGTATTTAAATTTATCACAGGCAAGGGACACAACTGACTCAACAAATCATGGTGAAGTACCCATAATAGAATGCTGTTTATTTGATGAGAGAGGCACAGAGAGTATTCATGCTGTTCTATCACTAGAGCATGATATGTGCTTATTAACATGATCTAGGGTTACTGACATCTTGTGCTGAGTGAACCGCTAGTACCCAGAAATTCCCAGATATGACATTTTTTCCACAAGACATTTGCAAAGTTGAAAATATTGGAGTCACTTGGCATATACACATTAGAATTCCATTGGCTTCAGTGGAACAACACTAATTAGCAATACTTAAAAATCTGGTCCAACATATTTAAATTAATCACGCTTTTATAAGTCAACTGCCTTCTTTTGTGTATGGCCTGGACTTGAGATTAAAGGCTTTGTCTCAAGAAGGTATTAATGTGTGCTTAAGTGCTTTTCTCTGTTGGCAGCATAAGCACTAGAAAGCTGGCTATACTTAATTTATATTTTATTGGGTTGCATTTTAATTGTATATATTCAACAGAAAAGCCATAAATCTATTTGGTGTCTCTTCCCAAAACCCTCTAAGTAAACTACATAATTCAGTTCCCAGAGAAGTGATGCATCTCTTGATAAACATTTTAAATATTGAAGTTCTGACTGGATATTTTGGAGCCATGACTTTCTGTCCTCCACAAAACAATACACCTGTCTCTGCCACTGTTGGCAATATTGATTTTTTTCTTTGCTTTTCTTTTTTTAAACTTTCATTTCCAACAGCTTTATATACATAGCTTCAAGGAAGGGGCAAAGTTTTACCCAGATTCCTCAGAGTGGGTCAGATGTCCTATTTCAAAACATTGCTAACGCTTATCTGGAAATGTCTTGTATGACCTTGTAAATTGCATCCTGGATGTCACATTCCATTTTTAAAGATGATTTCTGTCACGGATAGTCTAGTAAAAGCATCTGATGTAAAGATGGAGGGGAGGAGGAAGAAAAGGTAAGAGGAGATGATTAAATCCCAAATGTAACACTTTAATTCGACATCTGAAAATATTTGGGCCAGCACAGGGGTATCTAACTCATCCAGCCCCGTGGAGTAAATCACTAGTATGGGGCTAGCCCTCAGTCCAGATCAGGCCATGGACCCTCTCCACTCTCCTCTCTCCCTTCTTCAGCATACCGCATCTGATATGTGTTCCAGCCAGCCTTAGACATGTATCCTGGAGCAGCCAGAATAGCACCACACAGCACACAGCACCTGTCCAGTCAGACTGTGCACGCAGTGCCCACTCTGGGAACTGCACCACGCATGATGTCCACTCCAGTCCAGTGCAGCATATGACAGGTCCCATGTGGATCTGTTCAGACTCACGGGCCACTCCCCATCTGGCCCACAGACCATATGTTTGACATCCCTGGGTTATCGTGCTACACAAAGGTTCCCCCTGAAGCACCATGCAGTGTGAACTCAGCCAGACTGAGAAATTAGGACATTTTTTAATCATTAGGATTCACAGATTCACAGAAGTTTTGGGCTGGAAGGCACCTCATGAGATCATCGAATCCAGCCCCCCTACTCTGGGCAGAAATGACTGCTGGGGCCAAATAACCCAAGCAAGGTGTGCATCTCATCTCCTTTTGAGGACCTCCAAGGTAGGTGTTTGCACTACCCCCACTGAGAGTCTATTCCAGAGTCTGGTCACATGAATTGATGATTAAAAAAAAAAAAGACTGCAGTTGCCTTTGCATGCTTAAATGATGTAATATACCTGATCTGCAGCAGCATGTTGTTCTTGTCAAAAGGGAAATCAAGTGTTACCTCTCTTCAGTTCATTGTGGAGAACTGAAACTGAATATATTGCTGAAAGAAACTGAAAGAAAGGTAGGCAATTAATTTTCACTCATAATGAGATGCTTGGATGTTTGCTTGCAGTCATTAATATAGATACCACTTTCATTGGTTGTACCTGGGTTCTTATACTATATCCATCACTTGTAGCATTTCCTACCACAGACACTGTTATGTGCTCCTTTGCTAGGTGGGGGCTATCAATGCACAGTAGCTTGATTTGGGAAATGATGTATGTGTGTAGTATTTTCTCACTGTTGTACCAGTCTATTAGTACTAGTTTAATTATATATACTTCCTGAAAGAAAAATACTAACTGCCTTATTCTCATTGCTCAAAGGCCAGTTGCAGTCAGTAGTGGCAAAAGAATAGCAACATATCAGCTGTTTGATACCTGTCCCTTGCAATTTGAGGAAATCAACATTAAAATAGGTCTATACCATAATTCCTTTTCCAAAGAATGAACAAAGAAAGCATAATGCTGCAGCACAGTAAACTGCCAATAATGGATTTGGAAAGAGGTGATGAAATCTGTCCCATCAATAATCAAAGGAAGCACTGCATTGAAAGCAAGGGGTTTATCAGTATTAGTTGTTAGCAATTCACATTCAGTTCAGCGAATAAAGAATAACTAATAAATTCTCACCATGCCCCTCTGATAAGTGATTTGCTTAAGGCAGCCTGGCAAGTCAATTAACATGACCACAGTAACTCACTATTTTCATTATATAACTAAGAATTGGACTAATAACTGGTGCAAGAGTTCATGCTTGCTACAAGGGAACTCATTAACAAAGATTCCATTGACTTCCAGGGAGGGGAGGAACAAGATTTCACCCAAGGTCTTTTTTCAGCTGTGGGAGATTGACTATTACCTAGGCGTAAGTAATTAAAAAAAGGTATTAGTAACATGCACTATGGTACATGAGGTGTTCCTGGTTGATGTGCAGAAAAAAAATCATGTTGATTTGCATTCTGTTGCTGCCTTCTGTCATTTAGTGATCCGTGATGCTTTTAGTTAGTGGTTCTCAATCTTCTGGAACTGCAGGCCACATGAGTGGAGTGGGCCAGTCTGTGAGCTGGCTCAGCTCTGCCTGCGGCGTGATCTGACATGTAGGGCTCCTTTTAGGGCTGGAAATTCAACAGTGTGGGAGCAGTGGCAGCATTAATTGTTATGGCTCTGGAAGCCATGGCAAATAACGCTGCCACCACTCTCCTGCCACCACTCTCCTACCACCAAATTTCTCGTCCTGTGGAGAGCAAGACAGGTCAGATTCGGCTCACAGGACAGAGTTTAAACACCACTGCCTTTAGTTGTTTTAAGCTCATGTGAGCAATCCAAGAAGTTCGTTACATTGTTGCCATGTCACTAGTAGTAGCACATAGCCAAGATTCTTTTTTTACAATACAGAAGAAACCATTTACATGTGTACATGAGTCCCAGAATTAAAAAAACAAACAAACAAACAAACAAAGTGTGTACAATGCTGTTGGCAATGAAAGTTAAAAAACGTAAAGCAAAGAAAAAAAAAATCAATATTGCCAACAGTGTCAGTGGCAGGTGTATTGTTTTCTGGAGGAGAGAAAGTTCAGTCCTAAGAAGAACATAGACGGCCATGCTATGAAGGTAGCTGGGACCAGTGTTTATCCCGAATTACCCCAGTAGAGTTCAAGAAGAAACAACTAATTCAGGAAAGTCTTTAAAAAGTTGAGCCTAAAGTTCATTGCTGTTGAGCGTGGTAGCATGATGAGTAACGGGGGTTTGGATTCAGCTATAAGAAATTATGCCATCTCTTGTGTGTGCTGAAGCAGTGATGGGAAAGTGGAAGTTTATAAGGAGTTAGATTAATTGTCTGAGACAGTCCATGTAAGTGTTCTGAGGTGACTTTCTCCCCCTGAAGTTTTGTGCCTAGAGGTTGGCACAGAGGTACAGAGAAACTAATTTTAAGTGGGTACATGACTGGAAGTCAGTAAAAGTTCCACTCATAAAAGGTTAGAGTATTAATGTATTGGGGAAGAAATGCAATGTGGTTTTAAAGCTTGTGTATGGTGTATAGGGCTCTTCAGTTGAAGTAATGCAAAGACATGGTAGCTTGCTTTATGGTTTTTAACAAGGTTTTGTGTCACGTATAATGAAACAACAAAAGTATCCCTTCAGTACACATTGCCATTAAAAAGGAGCGGCTTTACCTATTGTTTCTAATGTAGTTTAGTCAGAGTGCTATCCTCTCAGACAAAATATGTTTGCCAGCTGGGCCATTAGCATTGGTCTGCTATCTTCTGAGTGTTTGGAGTTGCAGCTAAATCTTCACCATAAATTGTAATGTTTGCCTCTTAGGGCACGTCCACACATGCAAGCATGTGTGTTTGCAGGAGCTCAAATAGAAGCAGTGAAACTTTGAGACAAGGCTTTTTGCCTCAGCACACATTCCTGGACATGCACTTTGGTGTGGGGCAAATTATGCCACTGGAGGCAAAATAACCCTGCCTGCCTCCTCCGGGATCTGTAGCCAGTGGGAGCTAGAGCCTGGGGCTAGCACCTGTGCTGGCCCCATGCAGTATAAAAAGCTGCCCTGGCAAGCAGCTCAGGACTACTTGTTCTCTGCAGCTTCTGGGAACACGACCCCTTGTGCTAGCTGCACTGCTGAAGCAGCCCTGAGAGTTGCCTGCACCCTCTACCCACTGCATCAGTCTGGCAGTAGAACTGGTCCCTGGCTGTGACCTGCTACCACCTGCAACACAGATGGACACTGCATAGCCAGTAGAGGCACCTGACCCTCTGGGCCAGCTGCCAGTGGGCTGTGGCTGCGTAGTTGCCTTTGTGAGGCACTACTGCCATGTGTGCCCCTGCCCAGCCACCTGGGCAGCTATCACCCGGAAGATGTTCCCATTTAGTGGCCTGCTTTGAATTGTCAAAGCATACCCTCCTGGCCCCATGTGGCCAGGAGGTCAGCCACCTCCAGCTGGGTCCCAGGTGCCAGCCCTGAGCAGGCTCTTCTGCCTGGGTCCTGCCACTTGCCTCTCTAGCAGGAATCCTGGTGTTCCCTATTTAAAAACTGCAAAATATCTGAAAAAAAATCCCAAATTAATTCTTTAAAATACCCCAAAATCCATGTTCCTCCACAATTGAAACAAAAGATCACTCTCACTGCATATATATGTATATGTATATGTATGTGTGTGTGTGTGTGTGTGTATATATATATAAAACCAGCAAGGGGTCTGGGATAGACATTGCATAAACCAGTTTGAGCCAAATCAGTTAAGTCTGATACTACATTCAACAAGGTTTATCTCTAACCAGTTTCAGACATTTTCATACTGTTTTATGTACACTGAACATCTGCTCCAGGTTTAAACCAGTTTCTGATCACTTAAACCAGTTTATGTGTAATGTCTGTCCCTAGCCCTGGAGTACTGTGTCCAGCTTTGAGCACCAACTTTCACGAAAAATGTCAATGTATTACAAATAATCCAGAGCAGGACAACAAAAAAATAAGTAGAAAACATAGCTTATGAAGAAAGAATGGGACAAACTGGAAGTATGTAGTCTGGAAGAGAGAACATGGAGGGAGAGTTGATAAGCATTACAATAGAAAAAGTATTGAAATGTATTTAGTGTACTAGAGAGCAGTGGCAGTGGCTTCTATCACTGGAAGTTCTTAAGTGTAGGTTACACAAATATCTGTTTTTGGTGGTTAGAAAAGGATGATCCCACCTTGAACCAGGTGTAGGAGTAGATAGTTCCATAAGGTCCCTTCCAGCCCAATTTTTCTATGATTATCTATGCTTTTTCTTCCATAAGCTCAAAGTCCTTGGTAGGTAAAATATGAGAGATCCTGCATTCTCATTGGTTTAGTTGGTGTTAAGCATATTCTGCTTTTTGCAAAATTCTATCAGTAATTGACTATATTTTTTATAGATATCAAGCACTGAATAAGATTTGTGGTGTGTTATTGCAAGGATTGGATAGTATCATCAAATACTCCAGTATAGTATTTAATCTTATTTTAGCTTTTAATTGCAAAACTCATTCCAGACAGAGAATGACAGTTTACTACAACACTGGCACGTATACACTGGCCGCATCTACCTGAGACACTGACTGCACAGTTGTTGCTTGCATAACCAAGTACTAAGTGACTGAGCAGTAACTGGCATTATTACACAATCACGTCCCTACATGGCTTCTGGGTGAAGCGTATTACTACTGTAAAGTAGTGTCGCATCACAGTAGGTGCCCCGTGATGTTACTGTGCAGTACTAACAAGCTACTGCACAGTAGTTACAAGCTACTGCGCAGTAAGTGTCTCCTGTAGACATGGCCACAGAGACACACAAAGCAAAGCCTGGTAAAAACCTTCTTTTACCTAGGTATTTCTTTGGGTTTTTTTGTTTTTGTTTTTGTTTTCTTGGCATATGCATTTAATGTAGGTCCAGATCCTCAGCATATGTAAAATTATGAATTGTATGCCTCTTAACAGCCTATTCTGGGTTTCTGTCACACCTGTTCATTTACCAGCACTGCAGCTGGAAAATGAGGTTTTTGAACCAGAAAAGCACAGACTCTGCATTCATTCTATTGATTTTTCCAATCCTCAAATGCATCTAGCTATACTGTTAGAAGTTAAAAATTCTGCTTAAAAAGGATGTTAATATTAAATTATGTAGATCAAAGTTTTATTGAAACTCATTGATGATAGAATATTTATTATAGAAGAGAGAATATTATTTTTTTAAATATACTGAAGCCTTTCAAGCTTTTCTTCTACTTGCTTGACAATTTTTAAAGATGTTTTTGCACTCACCTTGAGTGAAAAACACCTTCAGTAGGTGGCATATTTTATAAAACAAGGCTGCTAAATATCAACAGACTCCTGAAGTCAGGCTTTTATAGAAAGGATATTATCGCAAAGGTTAAAACAGAATGACTTCTAAAATAATAAAAGAGATTAATAATAAGGTCTATTTATTTGCAATTCTCTTGCTATATAAGAAATGTTTAAGACAACAATAATGATGACTTGCCAAATTCTGGCTCATGTTAACATATAAATTAGAATAGGTTCCTGAATCAGGAAGACATTTTAGTATGTACTAAATGTAAAAGAAAAAAGGAGAGCATTTATGATTCCATGGGTGAAGTTGTATGTTTAGGGTATGGGGTGGGAAACTATTTCCTACCTTAACTTCTTTAAATCACAGCAGTTTGGAAGTGCTGGTTCATGAACTGCCAAGTTCATCCTTGATGAAAAAAGGTTGGGGGGGCAGAAAGCAAAAAAACAAAAAGTTAACATGTTTTCTCCTGTATGTTATTTAGCAATTTCTAGAAGAGCTTTCACTTATGCTAAAGCTTATTAAACAACATGAAGGTTGCAAAATCACATAGTCGACATTGGCACTAACATCAGACTATCAAGACAGAAGCCATTATTGTATATACATGTGATAACAAGAGGCTGGGAGGACATTCCAGAAGTGACATAAAGATGACTTAGTTATGTTAACTTTATATCGCCGCTCTTTGTTGAATTGCTTTTTTTTCATTCCCCTCTAATGGATTTGATCACATTACTCTCTTCTATCACTAGTCTCTTAGGCAATATTGCATTAAGCTGAAGTTTGACGGTGAATGAACAGAGAAACTGAAGTGCCATTTCAGTGGTGTATGAGGCACATAGCAACACGACTACAAGTTAAAAATAACCCCATTTTCATGGCAGGAGGGCAGTTTTTGCAGAAATTTAGAAAAGCAAATGTATTTTGAAGCAGCATTAGCACCGATGACATGCTTGCAGAGATAAGTACAAGAAAAAACAACTGTTTAAGAAAAACTAAAGAAGGGAGTGAGGGAGGAAAAGAAGCAATATCTTAAACTGAAGGAAAACCGTTCATTAAGGGATAAGAAAGCTAAATTATATAGAGGCATAGTATATATGGAAGAAGAACCAAAAAGCAAGCCTAAAGTCTAGTCAAGTATGTATAGTTCTGACCCCCTATCCTATCATCATTTTTTTCTGTTAGACAGTATAGATATAGAACTGTACATTTATACATACAAGACTATAATGTTGTTTTAACATATGTTCTGTGTGTGGAAGAGTGTGGTGTCTACAACTGCATTAATCAAGAAGCAGTAAAAGACTGTGTCTGAGATGTACCTTTGCTCCTTGGATTGGCACTGGTCCGCTGCTATTAATCATGCCATCACTTTAAAAGCCCGAAGCAAAGGTAGCTATCCGTTACCTAGCCATGTGCTTTGTGAGGTGGGTATTTACAGGTACAGGGCATCTGTTTGGCCTTACGGTAGAGAATCAAAGATCTAAAGTGCCTATGTGTGAAGGTCAAAAGGAAAGTCTTATTACATAGTCATCCAACTCTTCCCCCGAGCAGCTGTGTAAGATGAGATGCTGTTTAGTTTATAGAAAGATGTACTTACTGGCCAGGGAGCTTATACTCAGAGACAAACAGATGGCAGCAGGTCAGAATAGGTAGGTGGGGGAGGATTATTGATGCAGAGTATGGAGGAGACATTAATTGAAGAGGTGACTTCAAGACTTCAATAGGGGTACTTAGTAGATGAACACAGAGCAGGGCATAATGAGCATATGGGGGCAGAAGTGGAAAGAAAAGGCAAAAAATCAGTAGGGTAAAAGAAGTACGCCTTGAACAAAGAGAAGAGAGAAGAAAATTAGAAAAAAGATTTCAGCATTTTTTGGAAGGACTTCAGCATATAATGTACCAATTGGTCAGCAGTGTGAGCTCTTCTCTGTCAGAAACGATTCTGAAAACACTGATTTATTCCACACATCACTGTACAGCCATTGGGTCATAACTTTCACTGCTATCTTGGGATGAAGCTGAGTGAAAAGCTCGACATAACAACCACAAATAATCAAATAAAAAGGAATTGGCTTCTTTTGCGCTTGTGCCCCTTTCCATAATACAATAGCAAAGGCATTTGCTGTGGGGAATGTTCATGGAAACCAAACAAGAAGTAAATTCTATTAGAGAATATGCAGAACAGCAAATTTTGAGACCATAAACATGCAACCTAGGTACTGTGCACATCCAATGAAGAAGTAATGCACCCAGTCAGAATTAACTAACATATCCTAATCTGTGTATGTTTTAACTGTTCATGGAAACCTGCTTGCATATAGGTCTAGATTTGTTCACTGAAAATATTGGGTGAATGCAAGTGAATAGTAAATAAATGTAATAAAACCTAACTGTTCATAGAAAAAATTACTGAGGCAAAAAATTCATAGAGTGAGTTATTGTCTACAGATTATTTGCTCCGCTGTTGATTTGTGTCAATGACTGAGAAGTGCAAGACTCCATAATCCCTTTTATGAATTTCCTTCTTTCTGATGTCCCATAGGCTTTCATTTTGTTTTTAAATAAGTGAAACTAGCTAATGCACTGAAATTAACTGAGCTGAGCAAATGCCAAAGGATAACAAAAAGAGATTTCTTTCTAAGGTTAGTTCTAAACTCTTGTCTGCTGCTATGCAGAATATCATCAATATTACCTAGCCCTATTCTCATGTGTCTCATGCAATTATATAAAGAGTCAGGCTGATATAAAGCAAATCCTCCATTTTATGCGTGAATGGCTAGACTCAAACCTGCCTGGCAGAACTTACTCAGAAATTTTAAAGATTACGTGTCCTCACTAATAGCACTATCCATAATTTATTGATGAGTGTCCTGTGATCTTGTGAAGTGGGGAGTAGGAAGCAGTAAGTTATAGTTGGCTTGGTAGGTTTTTGGAAGGTGATGCAAGACTCAAAAGAAGAGTTTGACTGCAAAGGGTTTCTTGAGTGACACCTATCTGAAAAATCTCATGGATTTAGTTTGAGAGACTTGTTCCCCCCAAAATACCTTGCAGTTTAAAGGAAAGTATGTCAAGTTGAAAAACAGGTGATTGAGTTCTGGTCTCACCAATTGTGATGCTAACTGCTGTGCCCTTTTTTCTTAGTGTAGATTTGTATTCCTATGCTAGGAGGCTGTAATTTGCACCAAGGATATGTCTACAGAAAACAGGGTCACCTGAGTGACCTATGAGTAGATCGGTTTGGTTACTGGAAGTAGTATAAACATACAGCATGGCACTTTGGCCATGCTAACAGACTTTCTCAGCAGGGCTAAATTACATTAATGTAGTACTGCACTCTGGTTAGCTATATGGGTCCTGATACCTGTGCTAGCTCAGTCATGGTTAGCTCAGGTATCTGTGAATAGCACTTATCATTCACATAGCTATTAGGGCTGTGCGAAACAGCACCATTCCATTTCCACTTGAGTTTTGAGGTTTCAATGGAACAGCGTTTCATTTTGAATTTAATTTTGATTTGAAACTGCTGTTCCATTTCATTTAGTTGAAACAGTGATGCTGTTTCAATGCTGTTTCAAAGTTTCACGCATACAGTATAATGGGGAAGCTTGAAACAGCCTCTCGCATCCAGCAGGCAGATGGGGGTCCGCAACCCTGGGAGGGCTGCGGGGGCTATGCCAGTCCTCCTGGGGCTGTGGGGCCCCCCGATTTGCATGCCAGATGTGGGAGGGAAGATAGGTCCTGCTGCCTGAGACTAGGGATAGGAATTGAGCCCAATCACTCAGTTCCCCTCCCCAATGCTACGATCGGGCTGGGGAAAGGAACTCAGCTCAACTGGGCTGAGTGGTCTTCCCCAGCCTGATCGTAGGGCTGGGGAGGGGAACTGAGCGATTGGGCTCAATTCCCTTTCCCAGCTCCCAGGTTCCAGGTGGTAGGACCCGGCTTCCCTTCCCCTGTACTGTGATCAGCTTCTGGCGACCCTGCTGCAGGAGGCGAGGAGAGCCAGGGCTGTGCTCCAGGCTGAGCTACATGGGGTTGCAGAGCTGCTGGGAGGACAGCCCTGATTCTCCTGCCTCCCACCACCTGGCTACTGGCTGCTTCAAAACTCAAAACGTTTAAAAACTTTTGAATCATTTCAAATAGCCTCATTTTGTTTTGAGGCTGTTTCAACACCCTTTGTTTCAATTCAGTTTCACTGTTTTGAGCTGCAAATGAATCAAAACTGTTGAATTGAAACAGGTGGTGAAATTTTGCACAGCCCTAATGACTATACTTGGAGTAGAAAACAAACATCACCCAACCTAAGCAGATTTGCTGATATTCCACCACACTTGATTTGCTTTATTGGGCAACACAAACCTTGTCCTTTGTCCTGCATCAGGTCCCCTGCCCAATGTGAGACAAGAGGCAATGTGTCCTCTGGATTCCTTGTTGCTCCATATCAACACAATTTATTTTTGTTGCACTAGTGATGTGATGTGACCAAAGGTAGTTACATCTATTTGCTTGACATTTGTGCTCCCATTAAAAGGATGTTTCTACCCATAGGGATAGTTTACATGGCACAGGTTACTCTGAGGTGAGCTAAGAGGTGAATTTATAAGGTTACAGCTGCTAAGCATTAAGTATCAATTTACATAGTTATTTCAGGGCAAATGCAAGTAAGCTTGTCCCTTAATGAAAGCAGGGTAGGCTACCTCTCATTTGGTGTAGGGTACAACCAGGAAGCGACCTGCCATGGAGTGTCTAATTGGCTACAAGTTTGCACCATCTCCAACTTGGTTTATGTAACTACACTTGATCATTTCAGCTGTTCCTCAGGGGAGAGGCATTCTAGTCTCAGACTCCTTGTGGTCATAGGCTTGCTTATTTTATCAAAGTACTGCCAATGAGCTTGCATGGGAGGTACCGTGTGAACTGGCACTGCTTCTCTCACTTGACTTCCAGGGGTCAGCAAAATACGGCCTGCAGGCTGCTTCCAGCCCATCAGGCCATGCTTATCTGGCCTGCGGGGACCCTAAAAAAGTAGAAAATTTAATATTTATCTGCCACTGGTTCCTGTTACAGATGACAAGAGCCATGAACAGTAGGACCCAGGGGAAGCCCCAGCAGGCTCCTGCAACACCAGGGCCTTCCTGGCCCCGCCCCCCCAGCTGGAAGCCCCGAGGGGCTTCTAGCTTGGGACCATGGGGCTGTTCATGGCAGCAGCAGCATGGGAATTCAGGTAAGAAGGGGGGTAGGGGGAAACAGGGGAGGACCATGGGGATCGCCCCAGTCCTTAGGGCTGAGCCAGCTCCTGCTGAGCCCCACAGTCCAGCCATGTAGCCAGGAGCTGGTAGGCATGCAGGAAAGTGGGGGCAGGGGTCAGAGGGGAGTGGAAGCAAGCAGGAGCGTGGGGCCTGTGCCGGTGTCTTGGGGCCAGTGCCAGCAGGTCCCAGAGCAGGGTGGTAGGAGCTCAGGACACAGGCTGGTTGGCATCTGTGGAGCTGGAATTGGCTGCACCACCAGGGAGGGGAGGTGCTAACCCAGCTTCATGGAGCCCATGCTGGCCAGGACCATGAACTCCTGCCACCCTGCTCTGGGCCCTGCCAGCACTGGCCCTGGGACACCGGCATGGGCCCCATGCTTCTGCCTGGCTGCCACTGGTTCCCACATGCCCATTCACTCCCAGTGCCCCTATCCCAGGCACGTGGTACAGACAGGGAGCAGTGCACAGCCCTGACCTCACACTTGCCTGCAGGGAATGAGCTGGTGCTCAGCATGGGGGGAAAGATGGCCTCCCCTGCTTTGTGGCCAGTGCTTCCTGATTCAGCCACTTGCAGCCTGCACGGGGCTGTCGGGCCTATCTGCCGCATCACCACCACCCCGTGGGGCAGTGGTGGCAATGGAGAGCAGGCACAGGAAGCCCTGTGCGGGCTCTGAGTAGCTGCAGCACAGGGCAGCAGCCACAGGGAAGGGGAATGGCTGCTCTTCCCCCATGCTGAGAACCAGCTTGTTGCCCAGAAGCTGCTGCTTGGTGCAGAGAAAAGCGCCCTCCTCCCTCACTCGTTACTGCTGGGCAGTGTGCCTGGAGCCCATGCTGTGATAAGCTGTTGTGCAGCTGCTTCACCACCACCTCTGTGCTGCCCAGTGCAGCAACAATGGAGCAGCCTCTGTGCTGCTGCGCCTCAGCCTCAATGGGTGAAACCAGAGCTGTCACAGGGCCCAGGCTGGGAGTGGTGGCGGGGAATGATCTGGTGATCAGCAGAGAGGCAGAACAGCCCTGCATGAGTTGCAAGTGGCTGCAGCATGGGATGCAGGCCACAGGGTGGGGAGCTTATCCCCCGCACTGAGCACTAGCTCATTGCAGGCGAGCGTCGGGTCAGGGTTGTGCATGCTGCTCCCCACCTGTACCGTGGGGCTGGGGTTGGGCACTGGGAGTGAATGGATGTGCAGGAGCCAGCAGCAGCCGGGTGGGAGTGCAGAGCCTGTGCCGGTGTCCTGGGGCCAGCACCAGCAGGGCCCCCGGGACGGCGGCGTGAGGACGGGGGGCAGGGTGGCAGGAGAGCGGGGTCCTGTCCGGCAGGGTCTCTATGGAGACAAGCCAGCTGCCACCTCTCCCTGCTGGTGCAGCCCAGTCTGGCTACAGAGACCCCTGCCAGCCCATGCCCCGCACTCCTACCTCCCTGCTCTGGGCCCCACCAGCGCTGGCCCTGGGACATTGGTGCAGGCCCCACACTCTTGCACACTTCCACTCCCCCCTGCCACTTTCCCCACTTTTCTACCTGGCCACTCTGCACTACATAGCTCCCATAGCCACATCCATACCCATACACACACATCCACACATCCCCACAAACCCCCATATGCAATCACTTCTGCATATACACCACAAATGCCCACAAATCAGGACAAAAATACTTTTTATATTATTTAAAATATATTATTATGGGTGTTTGATTTTTAGTATATAATTTTTTTTTTCCCCCCCTAAGATGGCAAACCCTTTTCCCCAAAGGAGTACTTCCAGGGGCAAAGGGACAGCTTGCCAAAACTTGGTAAGCAGTCTTTCGCCCATAATAATTGCCCGCCCCAGTTTAGAGTAAGAAGTCTGGGTTGGCAGTTGCTGCAACTCTTGGTTGATGTCACCTTAACATTTTTTTTTTTTTTTATTTGTGACCCAGTGGTAGCAGCTTGATAACAAAAGAGGAGCTGTTATCAGGGTTTCTGAGGGAAGCAAAAGCTGAAGAGAGGAGAAGGAGGTAAGAACATGAATTCACAAGTTCTGATGACCCAAATGAATGGAGGATGCTCATTTTTACACCAATATTTGAGAGGTGAATTTACCTATCCTCTCAGCAATTCAGCATGATTTTTCCCAAATTAATTTTATCAAGTAGGTAGCCCTGGGCAAATCATGAGGAAGGGAAATAAGCTAAGAGGAAATGTCACCCTTTGATGTTTGTTTCTGGCAGGGGTTCTCCCTCTATCAGCTCCATAACATATGGATCCTCCTCAGTGTGAGATATTTAATAAACATATTTTATTACCCATTATATCTTTGAACTAATCATTAACCTTCATGTTCCAAAACATATTAAACCCAATTAGTTTAATGAACACTTAATCCTTCTTTGAAAGTGGTTGGTACATATTTTAGCATTCAGTTTGATCACCAAAAAATCAATTAATTTCTTATTTTTCAGTGAGTGAAGACAGACTTTTAAGATATTTCATTTAAAATGTAGAGGCTCAAAGCAAGTCAGTATTGAAAACAAAGTCATGCTATCAAACTGGCTTTTCGGGGGTGGCATTCAGTGGTTACAAGGCATGAGAATTGTAGGCATCTGCTTTTTGGGTCAAATAGCTACACTTAAATCTTGATTTGGTCCACAAAAATTTCTAAAATGTCATCTCTTCCATCAGTCCACACAGCTAAACCTCTTGTCCGGGCTTCTGTCATCTCACCTTTTGATTACTATAGCATCCTTTCCCCTGGCCTTAACAAATGCAGTTTTGTTCTTTTTGTTGGTATCTATTTGTATCCCTAATCTGTCACTTTCACCATAGCATTTTACTCTTTCCACCCTTTAATTAGTTCACTCTTTTACAGTATTTTATACATTGTCAGCTGGCCTTTTCTTTAAGGCTTTTTAGGATTTACTCCCAATTAACCTATAATTTCTTCATTATTACCAAGAGGTGGATTCTTGTTTACGAACAGCCTAAAGATGCCACTTGATACTTCCTTCTTGCTAAAACTTCAGAAAAATCACTTTCATGCCTCCTTCCACTTGAAGATCTGCAGAGGCATTTTGCAAACATGTTACACTGTTTTCTTTCTGATCCATAATTAAAACACTTTTTGCTATGATGGCTAGAAAAAGTTTTACAGTAGCTAATCTTTCGTGCTCTGAACCACTGCCTAGCCTGCTTCAGTAGTTTTGTGTCTGAATTTGTAGCCTACTGCAAATCTGTGTCTATCCATTGCCTCTTGCCTTATGCTTGGATTGTAAGCTTTTTAGGATGGGGACCATACTTTTTTTTTACTGTATGTGTACAGCACCCAGCACAATGGGGTCCTGGAAGCTTTAAAAAACACAAATAACTAACCATATAAATTTACATAAAAAGGCAATTGAATGTCTAAATTTGAAACTTATGCTTCCAAAGTATTTTTTCAAAAGTTTTAAATGTATACAAATATATTTACATAGAGATATCAAACAGGACATCTTCAACTCCAAACCTCTCCACCAACCAATTTGCAGTTTCCTAATCTGAGTACTGGTGATGCTAGAGTTCCCAAATGCAACTGCTATTTTTCCATAAACTCATTCTCAGTAAAAGCTGAACTGCAGGAAGAACATGAAAATGGAAAACTTACCCCAGACAGTAAAAATGGCAAAGCCATAAATAACAAATTAGGAAATTTATAATAGAAAGTGGTTAGTCTATGTTACCTAAAGGCATTGCAAATAGCTCTGGCTATAATACCCCTGATCTGGCTGTGAACAAGATGCACCTAATTCTGGCCAACCCGTGAGCTACCAGGTCCTTGTTAAAAATCAGGCTGCTCACTTAGGAGTATTTGGCTAACTGTAGGCATTGCAATTTTAAAGATCTTGGTCCTTCTGTTAACTGTTTAGTGCTTCTAGAATGGGATTTGTATGAATCCCAAATGTTGCATAGGTACTTGAGGAAAAAGATTACTCCCATTTTAATGTATTTAATATAGTTAATCCCGTTCTTTCTTACTTTCAGTGGCTGACCAGCACTTGTGCTTTGGCCTCCTTGATGATGCACCTCTATTCTCATCTAGCATGAGTGACCTCATTCCAATCCTGTCCTACTTTAAGAATCTTCAGCTATCTTCTTAGGATGTCCATCAACTGTTGGCAAGGCCTACCTCGAAGACATGGTGCTATGATTTTATGATTATGGATAATTTTGGTATTTCTCAGTTTCACAACTCTCACCATATTGTCAATATTTCTCTTGATTAACAAGCCATTTTTCCTTTATTGCTTTCCTGTTCTCTAGAACTTTCTTGTTTATATTGTTAAATAAATGTCTTCTTCCTTTGCTTTTTTCCCCAAGGCTTTCACTGCAGCTTCAGCACCTTTTTTTCAAGTTTTCCCAAGTTCTGTTGATATTTTTCTCACTTTCTTTGACTTACAACTTTTCAAATATATTCTTTATCAAGCTGTTATTTCTCCTTAATAAAGGATACCATTAATTTGCATGACTGAGTATCATCATGAGACTTAGAAAACCACAGAATCTTAATTTATGACCCAGAGTGCATGAGCTTTTCAGTCATGATTGCACAGTTTATCTTATGAGACAAGTGTTAACAAAATTCTACTAAACCTAGATGCCTTAGGAAATGCTGGATTTATGACCTTTCTTCTGTAATCCAGATCTTCCTAAAGAACCTCTTTCTAACAGAGTACTGATTTGTTGGAGTTTTTATTTTATTAAATAATCCATTAAATCATGAGGGTTTTTTTTTCCAGAAGCTAATGTAACCTGCATAACAAGGGATCCTGTGTTTCCTTATTGAAAGAAAAATCTTCATTCTGTGTATAAATTCAAAGGTGATTTAGGTCTCAATGGAAAATATGTTTCTTCCATTGACACACAGGAAGCTCTTACGTTCTACATAAAACCCTTATATGTGTTAAGAAACCAAGTAGGGCTGAGCAGTCAGGATCTAATTTCAATCCCTATGCCCATGGTTACAATTTAGAGAAGCTCTGCACATTTCTGAAGGGCCTAGAGAAGAATTTGCCTGGATCAGTCATTGTGTTGGGCTGCCATAGATTTCCATACAGCTATACTAGGGATGTTCAACTAGTGGGTCATGTGCTGTATGTGGCCTGTGAGAGGTTACGTTGTGCTCCCTGGGATTTTATCTGGTCACTGTTCCCCCATTGCTCTAGCTGCAACAGCAGGCAGAGTCAAGGCTTTCCCTCCCTCCTCCACCTTCTGTTTCCTACCCTTGATCTGGGGGATCAGGCAATGTGATACAGTGTAGGGAGCTAAGGGTGTGTCCAGGCTGGGGGGTGGAGGGGGGAGGACAGGGTCATGGCAAGGGGCAGAGATCAAGCCCACATGGGGCAACAGTGAGAGAGGAAGTACCCAGTGCAGCAGCATAGAGGTGGTGCTTGTGAAGATGCATGTAGCAGCAGAAGGAGGGAATCATGCTCACATGGTGCAGCTGGGGAGGAGGTGCCAGTGCAGTAGTGGAATACGTGGACCAATGGAGGAGTAGAGCATCTGTTTAGCCCAGTGGCCTGTGGCTTGCCTGATGTAGCATGTATGACATGTGGACCCAAGGGGATTAGAAGACAGATACCTGTAGTTTATGCCAAAGCCAGGGATAGTCTTTGAAAGTCTCCACATAGAATTGTATCCTAAGCGCAGTTATCTTATTGGGCATTTCCATCTAAACACATGCCTATTCAATTTCTCAGACTCGCTGTGTTCTTGAAGAAACATCTACATATCAGAAGTGGATCTAACCCACTTTTTAAGCCATCTTCTTCAGTAATATTCCTATGGTAAGGAGGTGTCCACTTTAATGATTATAACAGTTTTTTTCATTCAAGCTACTGGGCGCAAGTAATTCTTCCTGGCTCTCTAACTCCTAGACTGTACTTGGCAGTCTTTGTTAGCTAGAATAACAACAAAGGGTCTCCTGATGACCTGACACTGACTAAACACTCATGGAAGGAACTGCTGACTAGGATGCACGCTACTTCTTGTCTTGTGTGAAAAATGGCCTGATACTTATGACTGACATTTTTGTATTATTTCATAACAGAGAAAATCAATAAATCTCATTCCCAGAATAATTCTTCCAGCATGTGTCCTGCCTTGCTTCTCTTTTTCTCTTTGTGTAATGTCTCACAATTTCTGTCTTTTGCCAGTGCTGTAGACATTTCAAATTTTACATCCAATTCAGAAAAATGTAAATGCCTTTAAAATAGAAGGGAAGATCCACAAAGTGTGTATGTAGGCTGATGACAAATTAACTTTCAAATAAACCATAATAATAAAGATTCAGATTAAGTAAGCATCTGAAAAGTGCCTATACACATGCAGCAAGGTTGGTCCAATGTGCTATAATTACAGTACATTGGAGAAGACTCAATTAAATCGAGCCTGCTGAAGCACGATAATTACTATGCTCCAGCAGACTCCAGTGTCATGTGTATCAGCATCCCCATGCTGAAAAATGGTGGTGGGGACACTTTTACTAAAGCTCATTCGACAAGCTTTAGTTAAAGTGCCGCCACCACCATTTTTCAATGTGGGGATGGCGATACACATGAGGCTCTGGGTGCTTTAATTAGAGTGACTCTTGGAGCTGATCTATTTAAAGTGCTCCCTCCACTCCCAGAGCACATGTATAAATGCCCAAAATGTTTCATCTTACCTTTGTAACTACACTAAGTAAGGGTGGTGTCACACATTCAACTCGCTGCTTATTAAGTTCACTTAAAAACACAAGCAGAGGTGCATTTAAGTATTTTAATACAAGGTAAGTGGCCTTGTGGTATTCCAAAATTGTTCCCTTTCAGGTGAAGGTAATCTTCTAACACATACTAACTTTAATAGATCACTACATTCCAATGATTTGCAACTGTTGCTGGTAAAGATGGGATAAGGCCCTGAGTGTTAAGTTGAACGTGTGTGTGAGTGGGATACTCAATCTTATCCCCATCTCTCCTTTAGACTTGCCTGCCATAACTTGGATGAAAGAGAAAAGAAAGGACATTATGGTTTTTTCATGGTTCTGGGACAGAATAATGTCACCCTGATGTCAATTGCTCACAGCATACGTTTATTTCTAACTTAACACTGGTGAAATGACAACGTCTTCGTCAATTACTTTATTGGCTAAGTTAATCAAAGTTACAAGCAGGAAATGCTCAGCCCTGATGCTTAATAAGGGTTCTTCACCGCTAATTATCTCATTAGCGGCAAAACGGTCTCTGTGCTCCCCATTTTCCATGAGTGCACGACCCCAAGAGCAGCCTCTAACTGCTCTCTCTAACAATTTGTTATATTGTCCTGAGTTTTCCTCAATCCTAATAGTCCTCAGACCTGGGGATGGCCCCAATTACCCCCATTCCTCCACTAGGGGGCACGATCCTTTTTTTTAGAAGTCCTGGCGGATCCGCTGCTTTTCCCCTCACTCACCAGCACAGCAGAGTTACCGGTAAGCAAAACACTTTTGCTACTGCCATGCTGTATCTCTCAGGGATCTACCACCCAACAGGATTCCTGGCAGGGTGATCCTCCTCACCACCAACTTGCCACATACCTCAGGGCTTCACTCTTCCTGGCATTTGTCCCAGATCATCAGTAAGTCTTTCTTCTTTCTCCGTGGAACTTCATTGCTCCTCACGTCTTCTTCTGGTGCCTGAAGGCAATCAGGCTGCCTCCTGCTGCCTGTTTTATGCTTCCCTCAGCAGGCTAATCACCCTCATTATGTTCCAGGTGTGTAACTCCCCCCCCACCTGGCCGGGTTCACCGTTGGGTCAGCTTGACCCGATCTTCTAAGTAACAGGGCTCTTGTCTGAGACCCTGTTACAGACCTCCCCCCTAAATTCAATAATCCCCCGTTAGGATAGGTATTCATAAGAGTAACACTCAACGTAACCAAAACTACAAAAACAAGAAGAAGAGAAAAAAATAAACAGACAAGAAAAGAAAAGATTCCTTCAGAAGCCGGTGTCTTTGTGCAACTTCCTGCAGGTAAGTCTTGGTGCAGTTTAATTTGTCGTCTGGGCAGGAGAGGAAGTCAACATTCTCACTTCGTCTCCTTGCACGATGTCTTACTGTAAAATAAAATGGTTGTAAGGCCAAGGTCCATTAATTAGCATGGCATTATCCAGCCTAGCCGTCCTTAACCAGCATAGCGGGGCATGATCAGTGATCAATACAAATTCCCTCCCCAGGAGATAATAATGGAATAATTCTATTCCCCATCGAATAGTTAAACACTCTCGCTCAATTGTAGAGTAGTGAGTCTCCATGGGACTGAGTTGCTTACTGGCAAAACCTATGGGTCTTTTCTTATCCGCCTCTTTTTGGAAGAGGATCACCCCTAGGGCTATTCATGACATGCCTGTCTATAGATGGAACTTCTTCTGAAAATCTGGGGTATATAGTAATGAATGTTGACACAAGGCTTCTTTAATTTGTTCAAAGGTGCAAAGTGCTTCTGTGTTCCACTGTATCGGGTTCTGATGACCCTTGGTTAAGTCTGTTAAAGGAGCTGCCTTTTCTGAGAACCCAGGGATAAATCTTCAATAATAATTAGTGAATCCCAGGAACGAGCATAGTTGTTTAAGTGTTTTCGGCAAAGGATGTTGTTGTATGGCTATCATTTTATCTGCCACCGGTTTTATGATACCTTGACCAACTAGAAAGCCTAGCTATTGAGTCTCCCTTTTCCTGAGTGTGCACTTCCTGGGATTGGCCGTGAGTCCAGCTTGTTTCAGTTCCATCAGTATTTGACTCAGGTGTTGACAATGTCTCCCCCAATCTTGTGAGAAAATGATAATATCATCAATATAGGCTGCTGCATACCCCTGATGTGATGTTAATATCCCGTCCATTAATCACTGGAATGAAGCAGCTGCCCCAATGGAGCCCAAATGGCATCCATTTAAACTGGAATAAGCCCCATGGAGTGCCAAAGGCTGTTTTTTCTTTATCTGCAGCTGCCATAGGGATCTGCCAATAGCCCTTGGTCAGATCTAGGGTGGATATGTATTGGGCTTGACCAACTTTCTCCAACATATCATTGACTTGTGGCAGTGGAAAGGCATCGAAAGTTGCAATTTTGTTTATCTTGTGGTAGTCAATACATAAGCATATAGAACTATCCATTTTTGGCACTACCACCATGGGCTTTTCCCGTTTTGGGCTTCTCCACGGGCTTCGGGATTCTTCAGTAAATTTCTAATTTCTTCATCTGATAGATCTCTTGTTTTACTGCCAGCCAGAGATGACGGGGTAACCTCCTCCAGTAATCGTGTATCACCCGCCCCGGTGATGTCAAGATCTGGTGATTGATACCCTTTGCTATGCCAGGTGCCTCTCAGAACACCTCCTGGAATTCTAGAATCAGGGCCTTCAGATCTTCTCATTGCTTGATGTCTAATTGGTTATCAATTTCTGGCTCTCTGTGCAACCCTGTGGGGCTCTGAGGTATCTCTATTTCCCCATCATCTATTTCATTCACCTCTCTCATCAGCCATCCGTATTGCTGGCGCCAATTCAGGAGTAGGTTGACATGGTATATCTACCTTCTCCGAGTGGGTGTGGTCTGGAGTACTTCATTATTGACTGGACCTGTTTGTCTTGTGACCTGAAAGGGTCCTTGCCATCAAGCCAAGATCTTGTGGGAGTTATCCGGTAATAATACTGACACCCAGTCTCCAAATTGGAGTTCCCTCTCAGTGGTCTGAGTGTCATAATGCTGTTTTTGTTTTTCCTGGCATTGGCTCAAGTTTTGTTGGGCTATCTCCTGGGCCCTTCACAATTGTTCCCAAAAATCAATCACTACTTGTGGTAAAGTCGGATCATCATCCCCTCCTTTCCATCTGTCTCATATAAGGTCAAGAAGCCCCCACGGGCTATGACCATAAATTAATTCAAATGGGGCATACCCCATGGAGGCTTGTGGGGCTTCCCTTATTGAGAAAAGCAGTGGAGGTATCAGGACATCCCACGCCTGAGGATCTCCCTGAATGCAGGCCCGAATCATCCCTTTCAAGGTGCGATTAAATCGCTCCACGAGGCCATCAGTTTGGGGGTGGTAGGTGGAGGTATGCAGTTGTTTAATCTTTAAAACTCAGCAGACCCCTTTTAAGATTTTGGACATAAAATTCTTTCCTTGTTCCATAGGGATTTCACAGGGAATGCCCACCCATGCGATCCACTTCAGGAGAGCCCTGACTATGGCCATAGCCATTACTGATCTCAGTGGTATTGCTTGAGGGAAGCAGGTAGCATAATCAATAATTACTAAAATAAATTGATACCCTGTTCTGCTTCAGGGAAACGGTCCTGCCACATCCAGGGCAATCTGATCAAAGGGGTGTCCTGCCAGCGGCATTGATATCAGGGGTAGCTTTCCTGGATTCACACCCCCCCCCCCCATCTTCTGGGCATTCTGCACAGAATTTCTCTACCATTTTAGACAAGCCGGGCCAGAAGACACAACATTTCAGATGTGCCTCCGTCTAATCCCGTCCTAGATGCCCTCCCATGGGAAGCGTATGGGTGACTTATTGCAGGGTCTCCCAATACTTATGGGGGACAAATATTTGACTTCTCTCCTCCCCATCTTCTCAGTTCTCTACCCGATAGGGGATACCTCTCCTTACCTCATATCCTTACCTCGGACTTTGTCTGGCTTTCGGAGATCCACTACCTTTGCTTCATCTCTTGCCAGTTGAGACTGCCAGATATTCTGAAACAGGGGTTCTTGTCTTTGCTCATCCCAAATATATCCCTTGCCTATGAGTTGTTCCACATCTAGGTTATCTTGCTCCCCTTCTATTGGATCCCCAAAGCAGACCATTCCAGAGACTCAGTCCCACTCTCCCCCTTTCTTGGTAATGACTTGAGCAATGACTTCCTCAAGATAAGACCAATCTACTCCCAGCAGCATGAGGCAGGGCAAGATTTCAGCTACACCCGCCACAATCTTGTCGATGCAACCGAGTATGGCAAGCTGGACTCTTGCATTCGTAGGTATATGAAGCTCCATGGATACAGACTATACTCACTGGACTCTCCAGACTCCCTAGATGAGAGGGAAAAAGGCCTGCCCAAACCACTGACTGTGAGCAACCAGTATCAACTACTGCTGGTATGATGGTATCTCCAATTTTTACCTTGACTACCGGTTTATTTTGATGGCCTGGGCCCCTATGTTTTCCAAAACCGCAATCCATTTTCTCATCATGTGTAGTATCAGTTGGGGTTTCAGTCTGGTTTCTCCATGGACAAAATCGGGGGATGTGTCCTTTTTCCACGCATCTATAGCACGCCACTTCTTTGGAGTCCCAGGTCTGCAGTTCTCTTCGTGATTTTGAATATTCTCACCCTGCCTCGACTGGGTGTTCCTTGCAGAGTTCCCAGTGCCAGACATCCTGGTCAGTCTCTCTTGGGAGCTTCTCCTTCCCCTTCTGCCGCAGCATAGTCTTCAACGAGTCGTAGGGCCTCTTCCACAGCCTTAGGCTGATGGTGTCATACCCATCTCTGGGAGCTGCTGTTTAGATCTGTCAGAAATTGTTCTAGAACTATCAGATCGATTACTTTTTGGAGGGTCCGAGTCTCAGGTTGTAGCCATCATTCAGCGAGGTCTCTTAGCATCTGGGCTAGTAGACGTGGCCAGGCCCCTTCAGGAAGGACCCTTACAAGCCTAAAACTTTGCCAGTATGTTTCAGATTAAATTTCTGATCAGTAGAGTATCGTGGCCTTTACCTTTCGGTAATCCCTGGCTTTCACCCTGATAAGGGCTCTATATGCAGCTTGTGCTGGACCTATAAGAAGAGGTCCTATCTGTGCTGCCCAGCTTCCTGGGTCCCATTTCGCAGCTATTGCCGTTCTTTCAAATGCCTCTATATAGGCTTCCACATCATCGTCTGGAGACATGAGAGGTAACCTAGCTCCATCACATTCTCTCCCAAGAGCTGTCTGTTGTACCTCAATTGTCTTACATCAGTCTTGCAGGTGGGAGAAGACTTGAATCCATGCTTCTGCTTCTTGGGTACATACTCGCACCGTCTTCTCTAACTAAGCTTGTTGTCCTTGTAAAATTCACAAGGTAATATTGTGTGCCTGCTGCCAGTCAGTTGGCACTTGAATATCCATGGATTCCATGCTGCCAATATTGGTTGAAGTTTATCCCCGGGACAGTGGACAGCCTTCCTGGCCAATGCACCACTTTGTGAGCAGGATAGTCAATCTTATCCCCATCTCTCCTTTAGACTCGCTTGCCATGACTTGGATGAAAGAGAAAAGAAAGGACGTTATGGATTTTTCATGGTTCTGGGACAGAATAATGTCACCCTAATGTCAATTGCTCACAGCATACGTTTATTTCTAACTTAACAGTGGGGAAATGACAACGTCTTTGCCAATTATTTTACTGACTAAGTTAATCAAAGTTACAGGCAGGAAATGCTCAGCCCTGATGCGTAATAAAGGTTCTTCACCGCTAATGACCTCATTAGCAGCAAAACGCTCTCTGTGCTCCTCTTTCTCCACGAGTGCACGACCCCAAGAGCAGCCTCTAACTGCTCTCTCTCACAATTTGTTATATTGTCCTGAGTTTTTCTCAATCCTAATGGTCCTCAGACCTGGGGATGACCCCAGTTACCCCTGTTCCTTCACTAAGGGGCATGATCATTTCTTCTTAGAAGTCCTACTGGATCCACTGCCTGGTGGCTGCACTTTTGCCCGCACTCACCAACACAGAGGAGTTACCGGTAAGCAAAACTCTTTTGCTACTGCCCTGCTGTATCTCTCAGGGGTCCACTGCCCAACAGGATTCCTGGCAGGATGATCCTCCTCACCACCACTTTCTGCATACCTCAGGGCTTCACTCCTTCTGGCGTCCATCCCAGATCATTGGTAAGTCTTTCTTCTTTCTCTGTAGAACCTCATCGCTCCTCATATCTTCTTCTGGTGCCCGAAGGCAATCAGGCTATCTTCCACCACCTGTTTTATGCCTCCCTCAGCAGGCTAATCACCCTCGTCATGTTCCAGGTGTGTAACTCCCCCAACCTAGCTGGGTTCACCGTTGGGTCAGCTTGACCCAACGTTCTAAGTAACAGGGTTCTTTTCTGAGACCCTGTTACACTATGGTACCACTCTTAGCTGATGTGCTTAGTAACTATTAGCAGAATCCACAAAACTTAGAATCATTTCAGTAACTGAATAGTAGATGCCAAAAGGACATTTATATATAAACTAGCCAATTGCCTGTCAGGAATGATGGCGGCGGGGGGAGGGGAATCATGCTGGAATGGAGCCCCATGCCCCACCCCTGTCTGGGCCCACTTCCCCTTTACCTCTTGCTGCTTGGGGTCTGGGCCCACTCCCCCCCTGCCCACCACAGAGGCATGAGTAGGGGACGAGTAGCCCTGGGCCCAATGCGGGGGAGGACTGGGCCCAAGGGTAGGAAGAAACTGGCTTGCCACAGTGGGGGGAGCATCAGGCCTGGGCTGACCCAGCGGCAGCAGGGGAATGGGAGGAGTGGGCTTGTAGCTGATGCGGGGGAGGAGGAGGGGTGGTGGAGGAGTGGGCCCAGGCCTGAGAGGGGAGGTGGCCTGAGCCCAAGTCAGGGTAGAAGCCAGCCCACCTCAGTGTTAGGGGGTAGCAGCAGGCCTGGTCTGATGCGGCAACAGCCCAATGTGGCAGTGGCAGTAGTCTTTTCCCCCCCTCAGGCCCAGGGCCACTCCTTCCCCACCCCACCTGTTTCCCCCCTGTCGGCTTTGAGCTCGCTCCTCCCATTCCCCCATCACCTCCAGGTTGGCCTGGGCCCACTAGTCCCCACTCTGTAGGGGGCTGGCTTCTACTGCGATTTGGGCTCAGTCCTCCTCCCCCCACCCCACGTGGGGCCCGGGTCCACTCCTCCTCTCCCACTGCCACCCTGGTGCACCTATTTCCCCAACCCACGTTGGGCCCACTCGTCCCTCCACCGCTGCTGCATCATCCTGTGGTGGGTCCTGCAGGCAGTGATGATGGAAGGGGGGAGAGGCAGGCTGAGGTCAAAGCCATGGCCTGTCCCCTGCTATGCCACCATTGCTGTCACCTGCAAGGAGTAAGGATGGGGGCAAGGCCAGCTCTGGTGGCCTTGCTCCCTCATGCTGCATCCTTGCCACCTGCAGGGAGCAGGGCAGGAGAGGTGAGGCTAGCACTGCTGGCCTCACCTTCCATATTCCATCTGCTCTGTTGCCCCCGCCTCCTCCATCCCTTGTGTCCCTACCATCATGGTGGCACTCCAGCACAATTCCAGCTCCTGTTGAAACACTTGTTCACACTCTGATTGGTTGTTTGTCAGCCAATCAGAGCATGAATAAAGCATAATGGCCAGACAGCCAGACAGAGACAGATTTAGGATTTTAAAATATTAGAATATATTCTGAATATAATGACATAATTAGCTCAGATTATATGATTTACATGATAGCAGCCCATGGAGTAGGTCTAAGAAAATGAAATATAAGATAGCTTAGTAGTTAGTAACTGCATTTCTCAAGGAAGCCAGTGGTTTGCATGTTTTATGCTCTGACAAACATCAACTAGATAACCACATGGGACATGTCCACACAAGCCTGGATTTTTGTTTCCCCAGGGACAAGGAGAACTTGCTCTCTGGAGCACAACATATTATCCCAGGTGGTGTAAGCGAAGCTAGGGCCAGCACTGCACTAGTCCCAGCAGCCTTAGTTGGGGTCCTGGAGGCCTCAGGGAGCTGCAGCCATGGCAATCCTGCTGCTCAGAACCTGGCCAGCAGCTGGAACATGGCTCTAACTGGCTATGCTTTGGTTTTGGGTGCCACATGTGCTGCCCTCACATGCACTGCCCCCCCCCCTTTTTCTGTGTGTTTTTTTAGACCCCAGGATCTCCCAGGGTCAACCCCTCTCCCCCCACCACCCCCATGCTGCTACTTTGCAGTGCAGAGAACACCTTAATGTGTGGTGTGTGGCACCACAGATGTGTCTATGGCACCACATACCACACAGCTGTGCTTATCTGGATGCGGCCAAAAAGTCCTGTTACAGCCTATGCCCTCACATGCCTCCTTCTATGGGCCTGAAAATAAAATTCTGATTTGGCTGATAATCTAATCAAGTTCAGATTAATGTGAACATAAGAAATTCTATTACCAGGCTCCGTAGGCATTCCACTTGTAGAATTAATTCTGCAGGTCATTTGCACAAAATAAACACATTGGGGACACAAACTCAAATTAAAGTGATTGAGTATTTATAGGAACAAACCATAGCTAGACTTTCTCAAACTCTGTGCATCCTTAACTTTTTAAGGATTTGCTTAAATCCATCCTTATTTAGCAAAGTTCTTAATTCCATGCCTAATTGACTCTTAATGTAAGTGTGGCAGGACACTGTTTGTGCCTGCCACTTTAAGGGCCCAGCCAAGCAGCCAGCAGATACTTGATTGTGCCAGCCATTTTAGATCCCTGGCTGCCTATATAAACAGATTGGTTCGCTGCTAGCAGGTTAGGCACTACATTGCCTGGCTGCAAGGCTATTTGGAACATCCTGGAGGTAAGGGAGGAGCTGTAGGGGATGGCTTGGGGGATCCTGGTCCTGGGCATGACTTAAAATTGCACCCTGCTGGGAGTGAGTGGCCTGGTGGGACTCCCAATGGCATGGGAGCTTCCAGGAAATGCCAGGCCAGTTACCACCCTGGTGAAAGGTGGGTTGGGGTGCCTTAATAACCCCAGCTCCCACAACTGGGTGGGTTACCCCCTAGTAGGGTCTGGAGGGTAGACCCCAGACAGAAATTGGGGTTATAGACTTGGAAACCTGTCTTGAAATCCCCTGACTGGTCAGCTCTGGGGCCAGGGCTGGAAAGGTCAAAGGGCCAGGGGCCCACCATGAGGGGCACCCAGAGCTGAGGGCCTGGGGTTCTGGCTGGCCTAGAGGTGAGGCCAGGGCCAGTGTAGCCAAAGGTCCCAAAGGGACCACACCCGTGAGGGGAAACAGCTCAGGGAGCTAGGTAGTCTAGAATGAAAGTGGAGCAAGCCACCTGAGTGGAGGGATCCAGTTAGAATTCAGACTGGAGGATTCCGGGGCCCACAGTGGGGCCAGTGATGTTAACAACTGTGGATGCCATCTGTGAGGCTTGGGCTGCTGTGTAGGGGAGGAATGGAGCCACAGATAGTGCCCCCAGGCATCAGGGCAAGAAATGGGCAACCTGCCACCTAATTAAGATCATTAATTAATTAACAACAAGGTGTGGCTGGCAAGAAGGCAGGCAGTCGGCCCAGAATAGGTGGGCAGAGCTGTCGGTAGATGGGCCTCAGGAAGGCCCCTTGTTATAGTAAGTGTAGGCTGAATAGGAACACGGAAGTTCCAGCTGAAAGTTAGGTGTGTGTTCTTAAATGTTAGCATAGTTCACAGGAGTATAGGAGTCAACATGCAGATGGAAGCACTTTCCTTTCTGAATCATAGCTTGCAAAACAACCAGTAGAAGAGTAAATGAAGGAAAATAAAACTAGGTATATGTGTACCTTCTCATGGTCATTTCCCTTTGAGTAACTGAGGTTGCCATTTATGTCATCTCTGCATTTGTTTCAGTGTTCAGTCCATGAACTCTTAGAGATCTGTGCACTTCAGTAGCCCACTATAGATTTATTTGTTTAGAATCTGGCCCAAAGCAAAAAACTCAAAAGTCAATAATGCAATTCTGCTTCATCAGAATAGAGAATCTGGTCTAGCATAAGTCCCAAATAGGCCACTGAAAGATGTGTGCATGTGTTGAAACTATCTAGCAAATATAGGAATGGACATGTTTACCTCTTTTTAGTCTATTCTTTTTCATATCTAGGAATAAATTAAGCTCACACTGTAGATTCATATAAATAATGAGACTTTACAAAGTGGAAAAAATGTATATTCAGCCATCTATTTGCTAATGCCTTATAATAGGTTTATCTTTCCAGTTATTTGCAGAATTTTCTTTCACAGAATGCAGTTTAGAAAGAAGGAACTCTTGCACACTGAGCGCTGCTTTGTGAGATGCTTCAGAAACAAGCAGGTAGGCAGGTGATGATAAATGGTGGTTGGTGGCTGGTGGTTTTGCCAACCTTTCTGTTATCAAAATATAACATTTTTACAAGGTTGTATTAATTTACTTTCACTATACTTATTATGCTTCTTGACAGGTTTTAACAGCAAAGCTTTTTTAGGGGAATGCCACCATTTATTTTGATTCCTGTCATATCTATAATATCACTTTAATCTTATCTTCCTTGACAGAGGGTCTCTCATTTATTTTAAGGAGCAGCACAGTCATGCAAACAGCCATACGTTCTGCAGAAAATACAGACAGCAGACATGCCATAACCTGCTGGAGAGACTTTTAAGATAGTCCTAACAGTGCTAGTGTACAAAACAAGGAAAAGAGAATTCTGTGTAACTAGAGACTTAGCAGTTAAAAGGAATGGTATTTAGAGGTGTGTTTACCCACTGAAATACACTATTGTTAGAGGGACCCAAGTTACAAGATTTAAAGAAGCCAGAAGGGTGGTGCCCTAATGTGACTATTATTTTTTCAATATGTGTTTAAATATTAGAACTAATTCTGATACCTTTATGCTGCCGTTTTTTGTTTTGGTTTGGGGTTTTTTTGCCTCTCCCTCATGCTATTTAAATGGCTCGCACTGTGTCCCTAATGACTAGTGATCATTTAGCATGGTGTAATTATTTACACAAACAAATCATTATTCAATAATGTTGATAGTGAATGATTGATTGCCCTGGGAAGTTTTTTCTAATTTTTTTTTGGGGGGTGTGGGGAGGGTTAATGGAAAAATGTTGTTGCTGCAGAGCTAAAATATCTGATCCACAAGCACCAATTATAGCAAATATGATCCAGGAATGGAGCATAGAGCATGTATTTAAAGGGAAATAACCAGCTTGCACTTCATGCTATTGATTTTTGGGTTTTGGCCCTCGCCATGATATGGCTTGCAAAATGTGTCACAGGCATGGGAGACAATTCAGGTAGAGGACTCTCACAGGGCCAAGGAATATCTGAATCTCTAAAAGTGGTGGTCTCAGTAAAACTAATTTGAAATTTTTTAGTTAAGTTTGTTTCAGAATTTTCTGACTAGAACTTTTTTGTAGGAATGTATACGCTTTGATAATTTGTTCTTAAAGTAAATTTCTAAGTTCTGGACGGAATTTCTAGTCAAAATGCAAGATAGAGGTAAGAGAGAGACATACCCACCCTAGATTTGCCAGTAACTTGGTGTTTAGGGCATTCATTTGAGAAGTGAGACTTTCAAGTTCAAATCCCTGATTTGCTTTCTTACCTTTAAATAAGAAAAAATAATTCACTGATTCTTTAGTGAGGCTCCCAATGATTGAGGGGAATGATGCCAGGCTCTCTAAGTTCAGTTGGTTTTGTATCGGGCCTCAAATCCAGAGAGTAATTGGAGCACTAGTTCAAGAAAGAACTAACATCCTGAAAAATGGCTAATATAATTCCATTAGCAAAGATAAGCCCAGGAAATTACCTGCCAGTAAGGCTATCTTCAGTCAGATGAAAGAAAGGAGATCAAATGAAAGGATCACTTAAGGAAGCCCAGGTAGCAGAGGCGAGGAGATAATTTCAGCCATGCTGCTTAGTTAACTCTGGGGGAGGGGGGGAGAGGGGCTTGGGCAAAAAGAGAAAGGGGAAGAAAAAGCAGAAAAGGAAGGAAAATACAAGAGTGAAGAAAATGGAAAATGAAAGATTCAGTGGGTGAAGCTTACCTGAAAGGAAAAATTAATGATGTTGGAAACAAATAGAGGTTGATCTTATAGTAAGGTTACTGATGATCCACTTTTCTTCTTGTCCCCTCTAGTTGCTGAAGGTGGAATTTTTGTTTTCTAAAATGTTATTATAGAGTTCATTTTTAAGAATTAACTTTCTTAGTTCTCATTCCTCGTCTCGTAATGACGATTCTGCCAAAAAACTTTAAGCTCTTTTTTTTAAAAAGGAAATGCCTGGACGTTTATACAGTGCTTAATGGAAGTGGCAGCTTGGGAGTCTCATGCCTATTTTCTCCTCTATAGCCCATATTTGACGACTGGGTTACATCTTCCATGCTGTCCCCTGGTCTCCTGCTTTCTGAGACAGCACAGAACATCAGAGAAGTGCCTGGATATGGCACATTGTAGGAAATTTACCCCATAGAAGTGAACTGCATGTATGAAGAATGTGAAATGCAGTCTCACTGTGACATTTTCAGATCAGTGCATTATAGTTTGTTGTTTTGGAGTTATGTTGAAAAGTAGAACTTGTCTATGGAAAATACTAGACACTTGTTGCAATACACTTCTGTTCTATGGGAACAATGTTTTTAAGGAAAATCTTTGAACAACTCTGTTAATATATTAAGTTGTGGATATTTAATTTTATTCTGAGTAGACCCCATGAACACTATTTAGATATAAATGTAAGCAACTGCTCTACAACAATTTTTAAATGTTTCTTAGTAACTCTTGTTAAATTATCCACCCAAGGCATGTCTACACAAGATGCTTTACTGCACAGGCCTCCTCCCACTGTCAGCCATCCTCTGCTGCAATAGAGCAGTTTGCTTCACACTTCCACAGCCACTTCCGTCCTGTGATGAGCAGCCACCTGTGGATGGAGTGGTTGGAAGGTGGCTGAGAGATGGAGCTGGAGCCCCATGTACTGGGTCAGGTGCCACCTAGACACAGCTCTCCCATGACCCAGAGTGCTGCAGCAGGGGCTGGAGGAGGAGAAGGAGCCACTGGAGGTAGGGGGAGCTGAGCACTACGCAGGTGGCTGCAGCTGCACTGAGGACAACCCTTCCAGGAAGCTCTGCATGCTGGCTGGGCCAACAGGTATGGGCTGGAGTGTGGCACAGGCTGCCCTAGGTGGAATTGGGCAGGGCTCAGCCCCATATGGAGTGCCATAGGTCAGCCATTAGCCACATGCAATCAATTAGCAGACATCCACCCATGGGCTCGATTCAGTCAGTTGGCAGGTCAGGTCTGGCCACTGTGCCATATTTTGCCCACCCCTGCTTTTGAGAAATCCATGTTTGATGTTCCTTATCACTTCGTTATTGTGAAGAGGAACAAATTGGGGCTGAAGGGGAACCTAGGGAGAGGAATAATTTCCCTGTACTCGCCACATGAGATGGAAGGATCTCTGCTGGAGCACAGAGCAGTGCGCCGTGTTTCCAAAGCAAATGCTCCCTCAGGATTGGTGGCTGGCAAGCACAGAAGGATACTTCCAGTCTCAGAAAGGAGCAGCTGATGAGAGAGCTGAGTGTGGGAAGCAGAGACACCATAGGACTCTCCTGCCAGCACCTGCCTGCAGCCATCAGCAGTACAAAGGAGCTTGGCAAGAGGTGGTGGTCAGAGGGCCACCACACAGGGGAGCACTGCTGCTGGAACATGGGGATTGTTCATCTTTAAGCCAGTTGGAGCCACCACCAAGTAGGTACCAGGGAGGTGTAGGGGGATTCAGAGGGTTGATCCTTTGAAGACTGCAAGCGGGGTTATAGGGCCTTGAAGGGACTGTTTCTTTTGTTTGTTTGTTTGTTTCCATTTCTCTCGTTTAGGATTTAATTTGACTTCCAGATTTTTATGGCAGGGACAGTAAAGGCCCTGACTTGAAGGGGCAGGTAGGGCAAAGTGGCCCAACAGAATACTTATTTGTCTTTGAGACTGACCCTGGGCCTCAGTTTTGGGGACATTAAAACATGAACTCTCCTTTCACGGCTCTTAATTGGCTAGAGCGACGGGGTCTGTCCCCAGAAGAAATTGATCGGAACCAACATCCAGGATGTAGTAAGGGTGGCGTGTAAGCAAGGTAGAGCTCCGCTCTAGGCCTATAGGAAGAATTTCTTTGTGATCTCCCCATGGAACCAACCCCATAACAGAAAAATCCAAGTTGTGGTGGGCAAGAAAATGGTGGGCAGTAATGTCAGCTCCTTCTTAGCCAGATGGAATACGCAGGGAAGACATCAGCCCAAAGTGGGCCCAGGCTCTATAGCACCTACCCATGATTGTTTTCTTCTAAGTGTTTGCAAATCAAGTGTTTCCTGATATACTCCACTATCTTTCCAAAAACTTATGCCTGCAGTTGCCTGATCTATAATTCCCTTGGTCATTTTTGTTTACTTTTTCAAAAGAAAGGCAATAGATTTTCCCTTTTCTGATCCTCTGGAACCTCATCTGACCTTTTTCTTAAAATGTAAAGGGTTTTGCAGTTACCCCAGCCAATTCCAGGAGTACTCTGGAATGCATCGGGCCCCATTTACATAAAGATGTCCAGGTTATTTAAATAACTAGGAATGTCTCTCTCGTATGTTTATGCACCTCCTACCACATTGAGATCCTAATCTTCTTTGCAGTTTTTTCTATATTAGATTAATAAGAATAAGCAATAATACTAACAACAAGCACAGACTAGAATTCTTTAGGGAAAAAAAGGATAGCAGAATTTCCTGTGCCTCTGTGGACAGTTTCCTGTGCCTCTCAATTCCCATTTCATTAAATATTTTATTTATTTTGTACTAAAAAAGGATAAGGCAGAATCACCCCCTCTGGTATTTCATTGTGTACATTATTCTGTCCAATGCAAAATGAATTTCAGTTAAGTGTTAAGTTATGAAATTATGAACACCCAGTGTTTTAAATTATTAGTATTTCAGGAAGTAATGCAAAGTAAAATATGGGAGATACTGAAAATCGGTGCCATGTGAATTACTATACAAAGCAAATTCTTCATAGCTAAATAACCCCTATATTCCTCTTCTATTTTTCATGCAATTAATTAATTTGTATAATAATGAATTTGTTTTTATTTGTGGGGGGGTTTTAACTAGAAAGGTAATACATTTTCTGTAAATGAACATGAAACTAGGTCCATTTAAAAAAAAAAAAGGCTCTGCAGGATCTAGGTCTTTATCTTTCTGCTACCAACTAGATGATAAAATATGGAATAAAAAGAACTATGTTACAAATGCACCAACTCATTTTAATCTACATAAAAGACTAAACAGGGAAGCCCAAAAGCTTTTCCTGTGGTATTTGGAGGTTTATTCCAATCATTTACTTAATAATGGATATATTTCTGCAAAGCAAGTTAAGATAAGAAAATGTAGTCTCTGAAGTTTTTCTAGGATAGAATCAAATCATGATTCACCCACTACGTGCTGCTTCCCTGTTTAATTAATCAAACTGTATGTAAAGTCACTACCAAAGCCAAGTTACTACAAATACAGTTAGACTCTTAAGAAGAGAGAAACTTGAAGAAAAAAAAGTAGATTTTCACAAGAGACAAGGGGAAACAGATCATACACAGAATTCGGACACCCCCGCATGATCCATCAGAATTGGATAACTTAATTTGATTAAATTCACTGTTTCCTTGTCAAGTTCTTTAAAAATCAAGAATTTACCATCAGCGAGTAAAGTTGCAAATAGGGAATGTGTCCACATATGCAAATGCTGTGGGATGGATTTACTCTGGAGTAAACCCATGCTGGGCAGGTGTCTACATGTGCGGAGATTTGGGAGCAGACTTCCTGCTTATGGCCACAGTCTTCTTCTCCCCTCCACCCCTTCCAGTCCTGCACTTTTCCCTGCAGCAGCCAGGGGCAGCTGGAGGCTTCAGCCACACCTGCCTGTGGTTGGCAGCCATCTTTAAAAGGCAGCCCCACTCCCTGCTCCCTGCCCATCAGCTTTCCTGGCCCAGAGCACCCTGCAGAGCTCTGTGCAACCATGGTGTGGCTCTTTCATCAATGCCTGTGTGCACCATGCCATGGCTGTTCCACCCTCAGGAGCAATGTCCAGCACCTTGGGTTCCTGCTGGCCATCTTGTTCACCGTGCTGTGCTGCTGCAGCGACCGCTGCCTAGCTTAGGTCAGTCTCAGCCCTTGCCCCCACCCTGCACCACCCAGCTATCTAGCCAGGCTCACTGCAGTGTCTCAGGCCCCCTGCCACTGCACTGCTGCCACCTGGACTTTATCCTGCTGCATGGACTCCTAAAGGGACATCATCAATGCACAACTGGATGCCACTACCAGTGCTGTCCATGCACTCCTGGGCCTCCAGCCACACTGCCTCTGGCTGCAACGGGCCAGCCAGGACTGGTGGCTGCACATTGTCCAGAGAACTTGGGACAATGAGCAGTGGCTGGAGTAATTCTAGATAAACTAGGCCACCTTCCAGGAGCTCCTCAAGCAGCTGTGCCCACATCTGGAGTGGCAAGTCACCACCCTGCAGCAGCCCCTCCCCATGGGCACACATCACCCTGCTCAAGCTGACCATGCCTGGCAGTCTCCGCTATGTCAGCCACCTCTTCGGCCTGGGTAAGGCAACCTCTGAGGAGGCCATCTTGGAGTTCTGTGGAATCCTCCAGGACAGGCTGGGGCCCACTGTACTTTGGGTGCATGGCCCTGTGGAGGTGGTGGCAGGGTTCTGCACCCTGGATGGGGCTCTTGACATGACCCACATCCCCATCACCTGCCCATCCCATGGCAACCGTCCCTTCTGTAGCCAATGGGGCTTCCACTTCATCGTGCTCCAGGCTGTCATTGACCACTGCAGCACATTCGCCAATGTAAGTGCTGGCTGGGCAAGTAGTGTCCACAATGCCCATGTGTTCTGTAACTCTGCCCTGCCAGCCCTGGTACAGAATGGGCACTTTGGACCTGGGATGCTTTACCTCTAGCTGGATGTGGTGGCAGTCCTGCCCCTGCTCATTGGGCACCCCATCTTCCCACTCTTCCCCTGGCTCATGCAGCCCTATACCAGTCAACTGGACCCCTGCAAGGCATGCTTAAGAGACACTAGCACACCCTCACTGCCTGCCTTGAAGTCACAGAGTCCAACATCCCCTGGGTCATTGTTGCAGCCTGTGTGCTGCATAACATCTACAAGCCCAGGGAGAGTTCTTCCACAAGGTCTGTGTGGATGGAGGACGACTGACAGCAGAAGAAGCTTGCTGTGGGAGTGGGTTGGGTTTGACTGCACGCAGAATACCACAGGGGTATCCAAAGGCCAGAAGGGGGGGGGTGCAGACTGTACCTGCACCTGAACTACTTGGTCAAGCTCTGCTGCACACACCAACTGACACCTCCCTTCCTTTTCCCTTCTCCACCTGGCTTCCAGAACCTAGCACATGCACACACACCCAAATCACCGCCCCCAACTCCCATACCTCCACACCTACAGCCCCCCCCAACCACACACAACTCACCAATGCCCTCCACACGTATACCCTATACACCCTCTAGTCCCCACACACCCTTACAAACAATGTACAAGGGTAAGATTTTATTGTAGCTATTATGCAATCACCTTTATATACACTACTAAAAAAATATAAATCAGAACAGAAATTATTTTTAATAAAATTAAAATACGTTATAGTAGATGTTTGATTTTTAGTGTATGATTTGTTTTTATCTATGGTTGATATTTTCTAAAAGATTTTATTTGTGCAGCCCTCAGCAGCTTACCAAAATTCATTAAGTTGCTCTCTAGCTGAAATAATTGACCAGGCCTACTCAAGAGTAAATCATGCCTAACCACTCTGACTTTTTTCTGTAACAAAGTTTCCATAGCTAAGAAAACATAGTCCCAGTGAAACTACTATAAGGTGGGCACAAGAACAGTTGGATAATTGTGCTCAAAGAGCATCAGTGGCTCAATGGCAGACTGAAAGGAGGTGTCAAGTGTGTTTCTACAGGAGTCTCTCTAGGGTCAAGGATGTTGAATATATTTTCATTAATGACTTGGAGAAGGAATTATTAAATTTTCAGAAGACCATAAGATGGGTGGGAATGGTATAAACCAGTGGTTCACAACCTTCTTAGACTCAAGACATCTCTGGACAGACTCGAGGGACCCCTTGAAAAATGCCAGCTCTTAGTATTAACGCTTTCTTTTTCTTTTTCTTTTTTGTTTGCCTACAGAAAGATAATAAAGCAATTGTTTTTTGCAAAGATCTCAGAAAGACCACAACTATAGATGGATATTTGAAATCTCTGAGTTTATCCTTTGAACCATGTTTGTAAAACTAACAGTGCTACCACCGTGTGGCACACCATGGCACCCTTGAAAGGATTTCACGGTACCCAAGGTGCTATGGCGCCCTGATTGAGAACCACTGAAATGCACTTTACAGAATGAAATTTTGGTTCAAAATCACTTTGATAAAACTGGAAACATGAGATGTTACAGGAGTGTGTTATGCAAGCCATGGAAAATTAGTTAATTCTTTTCAGCACTGTTGAAAACTTACCTGGAGCTGTGTGTTCAGTTTTTTTTATGCCACACTTTAAAAAATATGGACAAATCAGAAAGAACCCAGAGGGCCATAAACAAAATTATCAGAGTTTTAGAAAACATGAACAATGAGGAAAGGCTGGAGGAAATGGGGTTATTTATTCTAGAGAAGGGAAGATTTAGAAAAGAAAACATCACATAGAAAAAAGGCTTATTTATAAGGGAAATAACAAAGGTGATCAAAAGGGGAACAAAGGTGATCAACATCCACAGAGGACGGGATGAAATTTCAAAAAGGCAAATTTAGGTTGTATTTTAGGAAGAACTTTCTAACTATGAGGCTAGTTAGGCACTGTAATAGACTGCTATTTTTTCCCCATTCAGTTCTGCCAAAGGAGGAAGAAAAAAAATTATAACTCTTTTTTTTGTCGTGCTTTGTTTTGGTTTTGGTTTTTTCTTTCTTTTGGAAAGGCTATTAAATATTCCCAGGTGTGCTTACCAAATTAGTGAATTCTTAAGGGAGACCAGACAGAATATGTGGTTGGACACATGTCAACCTTGCCAATTCCTGCATTCTGCAAAATGGATTCCACCAACTGAGATCACCAATAAGCACCGCTAGAGCTTTTCTCAGGAAACTGAAACTTTAAAAAGTCATTTTTTTACTTGTTACATTTTTAGATTCTCTTAACATTTATTTTCACAAAATGTATAGATTCATAGATTCATAGATGTTAGGGTCGGAAGGGACCTCAATAGATCATCGAGTCCAACCCCCTGCATAAGCAGGAAGCTAGATACTCATCTAACCTCCTCTTGAAGACCCCCAGGGTAGGGAAGAGCACCACCTCCCTTGGGAGCCCGTTCCAGACCCTGGCCACTCGAACTGTGAAGAAGTTCTTCCTAATGTCCAGTCTAAATCTGCTCTCTGCTAGCTTGTGGCCATTATTTCTTGTAACCCCCGGGGGTGCCTATATTTTCATAAACAAGCGTCTTTTTTAATTGAGTAGGCCATTTTTCAAGGACCAGCCTCCTTTGCGAATGATGACCAGATTTTTGTGTTATAGTAAGGCTCTGAGCCCCAGTGAAACTGGGCACTCTTATGTCAGTAAGTCAGCATCCATATTATGGATTGTACCACTTCAACTATCCTGGTTCAAGTCCTAATCCTGACCAAACTAGTTGTACAGGAATAAAAATTGTGTGTATGAACTAGGCATAAGTAGATGAGATAAAAAAAAAGTCTGGGGGGGAGGATCATTAATCCTAGATTACAAAAAGGGGAACTGAGGTTCAGAAAGGTTCTGTAACTGGCCAAAGGTCATAGAAGAAGCCATATGGCAAATCCAGGAACTGAATCCTGATCAACTAGCATTGCCTTCTGTAAAAGAACATCTCTCCTTTTAGCTGAATGTGTTTAAACAAAGGGTTGAGGTATCTGACTCTGCCATCCTGCTCTAGCTGAGTAACACCAGGCTCTTTGAGTAATCTCATCTGAAGCCAAGAATGCTGGCTATCAGTGTACTACCTGGTAAGAGCAAGGGTGATGATATCCATCTCCCCTTGGATTGTTATATGGAAGTTTAATGAACACATACTACATCTATTCCATGATTCATGATGACACTACCAACATCCTCTCCCATGCTGGCCTGTAATGTTTTATTTAGCTGGGAAAGGCTGCATTCTTGAAGTCACACACAAAGCAAGTTAAGACGTCAGAGTATGAAACTGTGTTGCAATTTCAGCACGAAACCCTTCCTCCTCTCCCCCTGGGGCTTCTGCTGCATCTCATTTTTTTTTATTTTTTTTAACACTGTCTACAAGAATCTCACATGTGCCATGTGGTACATGGATGCAGAAGAGAATTTAAGGTTACAATGCAAACCTTGTTTTCTTCTGAATGGTCATGGCTTCTTAGTCTGTTTAAGAGCTGTAGGATGCCTTTTCTATGTGGCTTATACAAGAGCAACAAAGTAATCAGAGGGGAGAAACTGAGTAATGCACTATCATGGCTTTTGCAGAAGGAAAATACCTAAGAGATGTAAGAGAGAAATCAACATTGCTATCATTCCCCATATTAAAGTAATACCTAAAGGTCTCCAGTTAAGACTGGATCTCAGTTGCGGTAGGTGATGTACAAACTATTCCTGCCTTGAGAGAAAGGCAGGCAAGTATGAGAGGGAAAGATAAATGGAGATGCAAAAACTTTCCTAATGCCTTGTAGCAATTCAGCAGCTGAATCCCAGTCTCCTACAACATTGCCTGATACCTGTTCAATCAGCATGTGATCTCTCTGCATTTGTGAGGATTTTTTCTTGGGCCCTTGCCTTTGTCTTATTTCCAGAGAATAACACCATTGGGAGATCCTTTGCTCAGTCATGGACACATACTTTAGTGAGCATGGATAACTTTATATTAAGATCATCCCTATTTTTTTCCTCCTTCCAGCTTTTGCTATTGGGAGCATATACAACATCTCTGAGGTCACTGGGAGCTTTTCCACTGATTTGAATGAGCATTGGATCCAGTTCTTTAGTAAGCATATATAAGTAGCCATAAAATATAGTTTGGGCATCAGCCTTTTAACATTTGGACTTAATCAAACTGGACTGCCAGTTAATACCTTCTTGAATTTTTTTCAGTCATATTCATAACTTTTTTTTGTCTTGGCTTTTCATGAACATTTGTATAATTAAATTTCTAGCAGAGTGATTTGGATAAATCACAGTTCATTGTTGCATTTACAGTTTGATTTCCAGGAACACTTGTAATTTGAGTGTTTTCACCAAGAATGCTTGTATGCTTGACCAATTGGAATAGGAACAATTTCACATGATGTCATCTGACTAATCATAGCTAGACTGCTTTGTTAGTTAGTGCTTGGATCGAGTTGTTCAGAACAGCTATAATTACTTGAGAAGGAAAATCAAGTATTTTTGGATCCCAAACATTTAAAGAAATTGTATTCAAGAAATTTTTTTACAGAAAATTGGGCCCAATCAATAACTGGAGAATGGATGAAAAATGTCCATGGGAGCTGAAGTCCATCATAAACTTCACCATGGTCTGCTCCAACTGCAAGGCACGTGTCTTTTAGCCTGCCTTTATGAATGAAGAAAAAATAGAGAGTGTACATTGTAAAACTACAATAGCAAAAAGCTTAAAAATCAATGAATGCTACATTGCACAGGCAGCTCTTTTCCTGGCAACAGGATGAAAGAGGATGAGATTTGAATGATAGAAGTTAGTCATGTCACTGAGTGCACTACTAGCATGTGTTTGTGCCACAGATCTGATTGTGGCAGATCATTCATAAATAGGGTGACTGTACATCCTGAGCAAACCAGCACAGGCCCAGCTTTTGTAGTCTGGTCCCAACTGCTTGATCAAAAATCCCAGTGCAGAGTCCAGTAGGGACATGAAGTTGCATGGTGTACCAGGCAGGTGGGTGGGCAGACACTGCTGCTTGTGGGCAGAAGCAAGGTGGATGGACTGAGCAAGTGTAGTCTGTCTCCCTTGCTCCTACCCAGCAGCAGTAGTGCCTGCCTGCCCACCTGTCTTGTGCACCATGCTGCTTCCTGTCCCTGATGGACTCTGCTCTGTGACATTTGACTAACCAGCCAGGACTGGACTACAGAAGGTCACCCTGTTCATAGAAGACTTAGACTCCCTCCCCAGCTAATTATTAATTTAGCCAAACCAGAAGAGGGAAACTGAGTTATGTTTGCTGCCTCTTGTTTTTCTCCACTTTTATTTAGATTACTCCTTTAGAGCCCAGTTTAGTCCCCTTCTCTTGCTCTGCATTAAAGTCCCCAGCCTTTCATACCAAACTTTCTTGAGTAGCATGGACAGATAAGCAGCCGTGGGCTGCTAAGTTTGATTTCACTGCATTAAATGACTGTTTTAATTATTTACACTAGATTAACAGTAAATGCAATTTGTTGAGGCTGTGACTGGAACAACCTAAGGGGAAAAAATACACATTCAAGTGTTTGAAGAAATAATTGTTTTGGTCAGTTACAGCAAACACAGGACAGCTGTTGGTTTAAATCATTACTGCTTATGGGAAAAAAATGGTAAGTTCATATGGGTTAGGTTGTAACACATTTTGCTTTCTAATTAATTTCTTAAAAGATCCTATTTGTGACAGGGACACTGACATATAAGCAGTGACTAACTGGTAGGTTACATTAATCAAATGTGATTCTAATGGCATCTCTGTTACACTGTTGCTGTGATCATGTCTGGTGTTTGCTTTCCATTTTTTTTCTCTATACCATTTCACCAATACTTATGTAACAGCTACAAAGGCTTGCTTTGCTGCAAGCTAAGTGGGCAAGCTATGCCTAAGAACTTTGCAAGCAATGTATTCATTCTTACATGCAGGGATCTGTTCAATATAGACAGCAGGGAGACATTTTAAGCAGATGATGGCATATATGATGATGATAGAGGTGTAGATGAATTAATCTTGGGTATTATAATCTGTGTTATTTGGTCCAGTGATGATGAAATTTGTATTGATGAGGAGGCACATCTTGCATCTGAGTCCATTGAAAGGTTTGGCACCTCTGTGAGAATAGATCTTAGTTAGTCTTTTGTTTGAGAGCTGCCATTTGATGTTGGGGGAGCTTACTGTAAGCCAGGACGGGTTTGTCCCCCATACAGAGTCATCCCTTGGGGGGGATAAATTGGGGCAACTGCCCTGGGCCCCGCACTTTGGGGGGCCTCACGGACAGTGCTGTACAGGCATGTGCCGAGAACGCCACCACTCCGCACACCGCTTTCTCCTCTCTTCAGTTGCTCACCATCACCACCCCCCTGCCGCACAGGCTGATATGCCCCGGGACCCACACACACATAGGGTTGGCTCTGCCCCCATGGATACTTTTAGATGCTTGTCATTTTCCAGGAGGGCTTGGAGGTTATTAATGATGTGGCCAAGGTGCCCAAGGTCATAATGATGTACCCCACCTACAGCTGGGGGCTGTAGGTGAGAACCAGAGGATGTGTGTTGTTCTGGTCTTGTGGTTGGTATTGTAGTAGATCAGAGAAAGTTCTGAATCTGGCTTTGTTGCTTTTAGCAGCTATAGTTTGAGGATTGATTCCTAATTGTAGGAATCCCTGCTCCAGATCTTTGTGTACCTCCCAGTCAATGAAATCGGAGAAGATGTGATTGTAATGTAAAGCGTATCTGTAGAAGATTGATCTGGTGGTGTGTTTGGGGTAAAAGGTGGTGGCATAAAATTAGTTGTGCCAGTCAGTGGGTTTCTGATATGTTGTGGCAATGTGGCCACTGCAAACCTTCATCATGGTATCTCAAAAATTAATTTGCTGAGTGGAGTAGTCCAGAGTTAGTCTGATGGAGGGGTAGAACTTTTTAAAGTCCTGGTAAAAGCCAGAGTTAATACAGTTTCTCTTGGTATTACACCCTGGGGTCCTCTGTCATGAGTTTGTAATACTCCATGTTGGAAACTTGTCTCTTGGAATCCTGTATATATGCTGTTTTTTTCATGACAGCAGTGGCACACCCTTATCAACCTGTTGTATAATGTTAGGGTTGTTTTTAAAGCTGAGTATGACTGTATGTTCCATCCCTGTAACATAAGTGTTGTTGTTTTAGGGTGTGTATAGATGAAATGGGGACCCTAAATTGAAGCGGCAGGGTTTTTAAAAACACCGCTTCAATTTAGGGCCCTTTAAACCCCTGTGTCATGAACACACTGACTTACCTGCCTCTCTGGCAGTGGGGAGGGGAGGGCGAGCTGCCGGCAGAAGGAGTGGTCCCTGGGCTGCAGAGGAGGGCTGGTGCTTCCCTCCACGGCAGCAGTGGTCCCCCCCACCCCCAGGCGGTACCTGCCCACAGGCACCTGACTCGGGTGGTTCCAAGGAGTCCCAGGGGGCACCGCAGCCATGGAGGGAAGCAGTGGGCCCCCATGCAGCTCAGGCAGGCTCGAGGGGGAAAAGAAAAAAAAATCAAGCTTGCCACTTTTCTTGGGTGGAGCCTGCCTTCCTAAGCTGCTGCATGGCTTCCTGGAGAGCCACTGAGCTGAATGGAGCCTGGTGCTTCGCTCCGCAGCTGTAGGGAAAGCAAACGAAACCTCGTCGGAGGAGTCTTAGTTTGCTATCATTTAAGGCACATTACGCCACTGAATTTGCTACAGTGGCTGGAATTGATGGGAAATACACTGCCAAGGCATGCAAACACTGACACCATTAAAGTGCTGCAAAAGCATTTAGCCCACTTTAAAGTGTTGCACACATATGCCCGTCATTTTGTCTACACCCGACCTTAAAGTAAGGATTTGATCTGTGTGTTTTGTTATACACAATAGCTTCATAATCCAATAAATTTATATTGGTCTGTTAAAAAAAAAATCACTGGGTATTACTATAAGCATGTCATTGATTTATGTGTTTTCTGCCCAGGATGATAAAATATATAAGCATTATATCATTAACCAAATAGATCTGCAGCTGTAAACAGAAATTGCATTTCTTCCGGGAGAGAGCCATGTTTTTACTGGAATCCTACAGACATTCACATCCCTTCTTCAAGTACCTGTGAAGTAAAATGTGCTAACAGTTGTTCCTGGGACACTGCTGTGTACATCTGTGGCTCATTTAAATTAATCGTAGTTCTTTGCAGAAACAAGCCTATCTGGCTGTGTGATCTCCCTAGATACCTACTGGCAAATGAACAGCAAGCCTGGGACAATCAGATCTGCCTCAAATGAGAGAGCTGTTTATAGTATGTTATAATTATAATGTATGAGGACCATATCATTAACCAAATAAATCTGCAGCTGTAAACAGAAAAATGCATTTCTTCCAGGAGAAAGCCTGATCTGTGATTGGCTTTTTTTCTGAGCATCTGTGGGACCAGAGGAAAGAAGGTTCAGAGTATCCCTTTCTCTAGATCAGTGATTCTCACCCAGGGTGCCATGGCATCCTGGGGAACCAACATATCCTTTGGAAGGGTACTTTGCGTGGGAAGAGATTAGTAAGGTGTGAGCAGATAAGTGCAGGCTCAAGGTTGTCCCAGCCTGGCCAATCCCCCATCCCCACTGTCTGGTTCATTTGCAAAGAAGTAAGCACTATAACAGGGGTGGGAAATTATTTACGTTGGAGGGCCACTTAAAGGGTTTTGGTGAACTGTTGTGGGCTAGGGTGATGGTGGGGTGGGAAGATGCTGACCTTGCCTGGCAATTGATCCTATGCCAGATGGAGCGAGTAGGAAGGGTCTCCATAAAGACCACCCTGGGATTCCTGGCAGGGTGCACTCATCCAGGCAGATGGGATAGGGCCAACTGGGAGCAGGACAGGCAGGCAGGGCAGGTGCCATGGCCAGGATCATGGGGTGGTGACAGTGTGGGGCCAGAGCTGCAATCTTCTTCCTGAACGTCTCTTTGATGGACACTGGTTATGTGAGCAGGAGCCATCTGCTGTTCACAGAACCAGTGCCTGTCACAGGAACATGCAGGTTGTGGATCACAGCTCTGCCCTGGGGCCCAAGTCTCATGCTGTGACTGCCTTGTGATCCTGGCCCTGGCCCCATCCACCCATTCCACTCTCAGATGCTGCTCCCTGCCCACCTGTGGCCCCATCCCATCCACCTGGCCAAGCGCTTCCTGACTGTGGGGGTCCTGGGACAGTTTCCATGGTATTCTGCCCATCCCTACACTATAACAACATACATTAGGTTTTGAAACTGTGCTACTCAATTCACAAAAGTTACAGAGGGGTGTCTTGAGTCCAAAAAGACTGAAAACCACTAGCCTAGATCAATACAGCCTCACTGAAGTTCATACTCTCTCTCTCTCTCTCTCTAAAACTGCAGCTTAAAAATGGAAAAAAAGGTCTTCATGTTTTCACTTAATATCCAGACCATTTTTTGACTGCAATAATTCTGGGAGCTGCCACTGACAAAGCCAAGGGAGTTGTTGCCTCACGGGACAGTAGGTTTTAGCTGTCCACTACTGGAGTCTGGTAACCATAGCTCATAGCCAAACAACCTGTTCCACACATAATTGTCTTGGAGGTCTTCAAGAGGAGGCTAGATAGGCACCTGGCTGGGGTCATCTGACCTCGGTCCTCTTTCCTGCCAGGGGCAGGGGGTCGGACATGATGATCCATTGTGGTCCCTTCCAACTCTACAATCTATGAATCTATGAATCTATAATGTAATGGAAGTTATCCATTTCTAAGTGTGATATAAAATAATTAAATGATTCTTGTCATATAAACACTTATAATACTTATATATAGTACTTATAATACTATGGTATTACCCAGCTACTTCAAAAAATGTAGGTATACAACTCATAACAAACAGCCCTATGGATTTATGTCTAACTTCTTAAGCAAACAACTTCTCTGTCATAAACACTGTAAGATGTGGATGGTAGCTCAATTGAAAACAATGTTCTCATTGTCTCATAAATAACACATGTTATTTAGACCTACATATTTATAACATGCATCTAAAACTGACACTTGAAATACAAGTTATTCTGGGTGTTCAGCACCTTTATCTAATCTGTGGTTTATAATTTGCCAGAGATTATTTAGGTTGGTATTAAGTATGGCCTTTGTGTTGTATCCTAGCCAAACCAGTAAGTAGGAATGGATACCATTAATCTCTGATTTGAGAATTACTTTTTATAAGGTATCAGGGAGACCCCTGAGAGATCTCTGTTCAGTTTCTACCCACACTGTGGGCCCCTGAGCACTGGAAAATTTTCAGACCAGAAGTTATAATGACCCAAGTTGAGTATCTGTCCTACTACTCGGTTGACACCCCAGACACTTATCAGTGAGTTCCCATAATAGCTCTTAAAAGTTGAAATGGTTTCTTTCACTTACTGATGGCTCTTCCATCAGGTTTTATGCCAAAATAAAAAGACACTTTTATACTCTAAAGTACTGAGTATATTGTTGATTTAGTAATGATGACATGAGTGAATTGCATTGTAAAATAATTGGATAATCAGGTCCTAATACTTGTGACATTTATTGGAATGCTAAAGGAACCTCAGGGGATCTCTTCTTGTGGACTAGACAATCACTTTTATGAGCATAACATTCCTGAACCTTAAAATTGCTCCTTACAAGTTGAAATGAGATGTAGCTAATGCTATCATTTTCTTTCTTCCTATCCTACAGAGGATTCAATGAATAAAAAGTACATTGCCAAATATTTTATGACTCACGTAGACCAGTTTCAGTAGAGAGCAAAAACAAGGTAGAAAGAGTGAGCAAGTACTGAACAACTGGAACTTGCCATATGCAATTTCTAGTTGATTGGTCAGCGAAATCTGTTTCAAGAATTAAAATGAAAGTATATTAAAGGTAGCAGGAAGCATTCAGTTTTACCTTGTGAAGTTGGGCAAGGGGTTGGAAGGGAAAAAAAAAATCTAGAGCCATAATATGCCTTCAGTTCCTCAACAGCTGTCCTCACTGCAAACAATGACAACCCCTGCTTAAAACCTGATGGTACAATGTGACTTATTGTAGTGATTAATTATGCTACAATTTTGTCCAGAGGCCTTAACCCATTTCATTATTTTTTTTTTGTTACTGCTCTACAGCTATGGTCATGGCTCAGGACCCAACCACTATGTGAGGTCTTTGTACAGCCATGGATTGTAAATTTGGGGGAGGAATTCAAGGGGATAGACAGAGGCCATCTTTAGTTCCCAATATAAAACAAGAAACAACAGATGGATGAGAGAGATGGGGGCCCTCTTGTGCTAAATTCTAGCCAATTAGTAAAAGAAGTTGCTGCTAAGAATTCTCAGTCTATATAAATAAGGCAGACAAAACAGATAAGACACACAGAAGAATCATAGTTATTTTTGATTTACAGATGGGGGAGGAGAGACATAGAGGGGATGTCTACACATGCACATTAATGTGCATTGGCCTATTTTAATGCTTATTAAAGCATTAAAAAAATGTCATTTAGCTAATGCGCATTAAAATAGGCTAATGCTCATTTTTGCAATACCTCACAATGGAGGCACTAGATTTAATGTGCATTACCTAAAATGATTTAATGAACATGTAGAGACACCCAGAAAGTGAGTGACTTGCTCAGGGTCATGTGGAGAATTGTCAGAGTTGGTCTTTGAGCCCCAGCTCAGTGCTTTAGCTACAGTCACTGTTATTCACTTTTGCCAAACAAAAGCTCATGCAAGCAACTATATTTTAATTGCCTTACACAAAAATATCTATGGAGATGTTAGGACAAGAAAACTCAGGATCTTTTGACCCTGCATACCTAACACAACAGTGAAATGGCTGAAATCCATGCAAGACCGCCCTCAATTTGACAGTAACTGAAACTCAGTCATTTCACATCTGTTATGAGTTATTAGCATGTGAGCTTGTTTTCCATCCCATACAATAGGGGCCTCTCAGCTACCCTTACAAAAATCTCAGCTACTGTAATTGGTAACCAAAAGCAGGACCAACATAATGTTTGTTTATATACAAATGAACAGGGGTCATGTCTACACAAACAGCAGACTGCGTAGTTGTTACTGCTCAGTCATTTAATACTTCTTTAACAAAGTACTAAATGACTGGACAGTAACCAGCGTTACTATACAATAGCATCCACACGCAATTTTTTTTTTTTCTGATGCTACTATGCAGTAGCAATGAGCTACTGTAGACACGGCCAGGATGGATTTAAATTTGTGGGCCTATAATTCCATCAGTGGGTGAAAGCCAGCTGAGTTACAGTTTGAGATATAGCTAACTCTTGATTTTCTTTTAGTCCACCAAGTTTCATTTAGCATTTCAATACATGCCAGAGGAATTAGGGCTGCAATATACAGCTAATTTTCCATGCAATGTATTAATTTTACCATGGCTACATCAACAAAATACTCATTTCAGTTTATGAAATTTTTGTTTTAGGGTGGGGGAGTGTTGTTTTTTTTACAGCTCAAAACATAATGCAAAAGCCATGTTCAGGTGGAAAGTCATTTCAACTAAATATAATTAACTGACTTGAGGAGATTTATTTAGAAAGAAACAAAAATATAAAAGTGTAACTTCTCTGAGCATGGAGAAAAACTAATGGAATAGTGTCCTTGCATTTTCTGCCTTGAACTCATAAGGTGAAAGCTCTTCAGAGGAGAGGAAACAGGAGTGGACAAATGTCCACCTTCAACAGACCTGCAGCCATTCTCATATTAAAGTGTCAATAAATTTTACTGCCCCTACATTTTTTGTCTCCCTTCTAGGTAAGCATCTATTTTGTTTGTATGGTAGGGAGATTCAGAGAGAAATAGGAAAATCTTGGGGAGCAAGATAAAAGCAACAGAATGAAGAAATATGGGATATTAGTGTTTAAATATAAAATGGAAGCACCACATCAGGACAAGATAGCTGAGACTAATGGAAATAAATATTAGTGATACAGCATTTTAACTCTAATACATCAAGAGACTTTTTGCTTTCTTAGCATTGTATATAAACTAATATTCCTATAGTCATATGCAGGTTTTAGGAACTGAGAACATCCAGGACCTGGGAAGAAGTATTAATCCCCAGTTGGCTGGGTAAAGATCTAATGTGATAGGGAATTATAAAGTAAAAGTAAGAGAAAGAATGCTACAACTGTCTAACAGTATGCAATTTAAGGGCTTGAGCAGACTGCAGACCAGCCTGTAGGTAGGAGCAGACGCAATCAGGTGGTCACATGGTACCCAGGAGGCTGCCTGATTGGTGTAGGGCTAGGTAGCCAGGGTATAAGGCCAAACTCAAGGAACAGGGCTGCCAGTTGCAACTGGGAAGATGAAGGGTGAACATCTTCAGGATGGAGTACTGCTATTCCCAGAACACCTGGAGGTCCGGGTAGGAACTATAGAGATGGAGGAGGTTCCTGGTCTTGGGGCATGACCTGAAATTACACCCTGCTAGGGTTGGATGGTGTGGTGGAGCTGCCTGTGTGGGGCAGTCTCCAGGAAATGCCACACCTGTGCCTCCGTAGTGAAAGGCAAGTATGGAGCGCCAGAAGGCCTCAGCCCCTGCTGCCTTGTGCATTCCCTGTGGTGGGGAATGACTAGGGGAACACACCCCAAGAGAAAAGCACAGGTCCCAGGTCCACTGAGTGGGGCCTGAGGTAGGGTCCAGGCATGTCAACAGGCATCTGAGGCTTGGGGCATCAGGCCCAGAAGACCCAGTGAGGAGGTAGAGTAGTGGGCTCAGTGAGGGGCAAAGTGACTGCCAGAAGCTGCGTAGAGTAGGGTTCTAGGTACCTGAAGGACTATGCATAGGACAGTCGGAGTTGAGGCCCCAGTGAGGGGACATGTGGCCAAGGCATGTCTATGGACACCTGAGGACAAGTTTGGGCCCAAGGCTGAGTGCAGCCCAATTATGGGGCTGGGGGAGTGATTTTGGATGCCACCTGCAAGGCATGGGACACAGTAAAGGGGAGATCAGAGCTGTGCATTACGCTCTTGGTATCAGGACATTAAATGGACAGACCTCCTGCTCAGAAATAATTTCTCTTCGGTTACAACAAAGGCATGGCAGGAGAGTCAGGTGGGCAAACTGCCCTAAAGAAGTGGGCAGACTGATGCTGTGAATGGCCCCGAGATGCCCCCACCTCCCATTACAAACAGAAACAAATATAACCTAATTTCCTTACAAAGAATGACTTAAGCATTTTTAAGAGGAAAAAAAAAGTTGGGTGCTGATATGCTTGGTCATATTAAACAGCACCTCACTCCCTAGTCAGTTGCAATGCATTCCATAGGCCTCTAGATAAAGCAAGGTTTCTGCAGAATAACAGTTTTGTTATCTGGACCTTAGATAGGTAGAGACTTCAGACCAAAGGGAGACAGGAATCTAGTTGGGGTTTCTAGATGGAAATTGCTTGCCTTGATTTACTCATGATTGGCTGCCAATGTTCAACTCTTTGGCTTTGCCTCAAATTAAGGCTGCATAGATATAGATAATATATTTGTATTGGGTTTCACATTCCCTCCCGCCCCTAAATAGCACAGAGGAACATGAGGCTGTACAGTCCCCCTGTAACAGGTCTGTGCCCCAGAGGTGGCCATGATTCACCTTGGTGGCTGTATGGGTCCTGTCCAGCTCCATCCCTAAGGAACACTCCCTTTGTTCTGCTCCTGCCACTTTGATATTCTTAACAGATGTAGAAATGTAGGCTGTCCATAGATCTTCGAATGAGACCTAGTATATTTCTGCTAGTGGATCACCCTCTCTTGGACCCCACTGATCCCAAACAATGTTTCCTGTTAGGTGGGCCCTCCTGGCCTACATGTGCCCATGGGCACCTGTCACCTTATGGGCTATTTACAGCTTCTAGTCTCCCCTAAGCTGTGCCCATGTCTCGCAGATGTTTCCAATCATCACTTAGATGGGTACTTTGTCCCAAACCACTAGGCCATGTCCATCCTCCACTCTTTTGTTGGGGCCTTGACCTTCTCAGCCTCCACCCCTCTTCTCTGACTGGACCCTTTAGCCTAGACCCACTGCATTGGGCCTGGCTTCTTGGTCTCAGCCCTTTTTTTGCCCTCTTATCTTTGCCCATCCCAAACTGTGGGCCTCTGACTCTTGTCTCAACTCCTGGCTGGCCCAGGGCTAACTAGCCCTGTCTCTGCTCTTCTTCATCTCTAACAGGTGCTGGGCCCTTGGCTCTGTCTCTGTCTCTTCAGGTCTTTCTACTGCTGGGTCCCTGGCCCTGAGTCTCACCCCTCTTGGGCTTTGGGTACCTTCTCAGCAGCACAGCAACAGAAAGGGATCTTGGAGTCATAGTTGACTCCAAGATGAACATGAGTCATCAATGTGATGAGGTGATCAAGAAGGCTAACCGCATTTTATCTAGGGAGTGATTCTTCCTCTCTGTGTGTCACTGGTCAGGCCACAGAGTTCTGCATCCAGTTTTGGGTGCCGCACTTCAGGAGGGATGCGGAGAACCTTGAGAGGGTTCAGAGGAGGGCTGTGATGGCCAGAACCAAAAGGGTTAATGAACAACATATAGCAAAAAAGAAATCTGCTTTTTGAGAGTATCTGATAAAGGCGCATAATAAATATTGGCTAAAATGGAGCTTATGAAATCATTTCCTGCAGATGCTTCCTGTCTGTCTGGAGTATAACCCGTAACAATATATATAACTGTTTATATCAATCATGAGCCTGGCATAAGTTTTAAAAGCAGAACTAAAGAATAAACTGCAGACTTACCTGATTTAATAAATTTTTGCTTAAAGATCAAAAAGATTAACAAACCTAACCACAAGGTATAATTAACGCATCTTTAAAAAAATTAAGTAGATTGAATTTGGGTGGAAATAATGGTAATCTCAGACCCCAAAGTGATGTGGTGTGATTTGCTTATTGGGTAAACCCAAGCTTGGGCAGTAACCTATTATAATAATTATAAATTAAATAATAATTATAATAATTTAACCCCATAGGGTAACAGCTATAGGGTAAGATTGTAAGTGGCTCTAAAGCCAACAGATTAACATAAAACAGAATATAAAAGAAGACGCACATTAAGTGACCAGCAGGAAGGACGAAACAGAATAGTCATTGCTGTCCCATGTCCCCAGATCCCTTACTCCCAGTGTGAGTGAGGACCAGATCCTGACTGAGGGAGCTTCCCCAGTATTTCCTTCAACAGCGTGGATCAGGGACACCTGACTTTGCTGAAACAGCTTGATGTGTACCTGACACTGAGGGACTAGAAGTAAGTTGCTAACCAAGTGGGAACGCTTTGTTAATTTGTCTGTCTGCTTTTATTATCATTGTCAATTTTTAACTTTTATTGTTACATTGTCTATTAGCTTTACCTTTTTACTAACTGTTATGCGTGTAAGCTATATTATTTGTTGTTGTAAGTAAAATTTATTTTTACTGTTATAAGTGAAACTTGTCATTGCTTCACTCCTAACTTCACCTCCTCAATCCTGAACCAAACAGCCCAGCGGCTGATACAGTTGCAGCACTCAGTCAGCCTGCAACTAAATTGATACACTCACAGTGCCCAGCTGGCCTGTGACAGAGGGCCACTCAACCTGCAGGTAAGGCCCTACAAGGAGAGACTGAGGGACCTGGATTTCTTCAGCCTCTGCAAGAGAAGGCTGAGACAAGATCTTGTGGCTTCCTATAAATTCATCAGGGGATGGCAGCAGGGAATCAGAGATGCTCTATTTACTAGGGCACCCCCTGGAGTAACTAGGAACAATGGCCACAAATCAATGGAGAGCAGATTTAGGTTGGACATTAGAAAGAACTTATTCAGAATCTGGAAGGGGCTTCCAAGGGAAGTGATTCTCTCCCCTACCCTTGGCATCTTCAAGAGGAAACTGGACAAGCACCTAGCTGCGGTCGTCTGACCCCAGTGCTCTTTTCTGCCCAGGCCAGGGGGGTGGACTCGATGACCTACTGAGGTCCCTTCTGACCCTAACATCTATGAATGGGGACAGGGCACCCTGGAATTGGACAATGAATGTATTGCAAGGGTTTAATACTATATTGAACTGCTGTTTTTGCTTTTGCTTTATTTACCTTTTGCTCATGTTGTAAATACATTATTTTTTAAAGTTTTAAGTATTTATCTTTAGCCCTGGATTCTTGCTCCCTTTGAGAGATATTTGTAAAGAAATAACATATACTTTTAAAAACCTTTCAGACTGTGAACACTTTATACAAACAGGCAGATGTCAGTACAGTTTCGTGGAAATGAATACAGCCAAACTATTTGTACAGACTTTACAACTCAGGTTAAGGTAATAACAATGATGATAGTATACAGCTAGGAAACTATTCACAGAAGGGTTTTTGTTCGTTTGTTTTTGCCATCTGCAATACTTATCTCCATAATTATTTAGATAAGTATAACCAAGTGCTCAATGAATGTTTTAATAATCACTGTAACCCTTGTCTTCCATTGAGGAAGCTAAATACTACAGTCAGCATCTTGTGGGTCTGTTTGAGCCTGATAGTCCGCTAGGCTAGTGTGGCATGCAAGGGAATAATGTGCACAGAAACACATCAGACTATCTTTGACTCTCCAGCCTGTATGATCAAGTCCCCAGGACATTCTTTGGTGCTAGTTGTTACGTCTCAGCTCTGTATTCTTGGGCAATCGGGGCACAGGATACAGTCTGTCTGACTCACAAAGGACTCACCCTCCCTCCCTCCCCTCCTCTACCTAAACGAAACTGATTAAGATGCAGTGAGAGACGCACCTAAGACCCTCACCAGATAAGGGTTACAAGAGTGAATCAACTGCCCTAGGTCTCATTTACATGAGAGATGGAAAACAGAAAGCCTGAAGCAGAGACTGCAGTGAATTCTGGGACCAGAGAAGCAGGAGAGCGCTGCATGATGGGGAATCTGTGCTTCCAATGTTAATCAACCCATGTTCACACACACCCAGCTCAGCATTTATCAGGCCAGTTCTAATCTGAATTTACTAAGGACTTTCCCCCCCAGACACACACACAGAGCTCTAAGTTTAATAGGCATCTCGGGCCGTACATTCCCCGGTCCCACTATGGGAGGCCTATTTAAACTTGATTGACTAAAACTCGGTTGCCGGGTTAGGGAATGCTGAGGCAAGAGACCGAGTCAGAGAGGGTATGGGCAACATTTGAACAATGGTTAAGGGTTCATCACAGCATCCAGCCTGCTGGAGCCCTAATCCCAGGTGTTGTCATATCTTTCCCGAGACGACTGGTGGAAGTCCTCTCCACAAAAGGTTATGAGCACCCCAATAATTGTCTTAAATCTGTTAAAAGACTATAGTAAGATCTGGAAAAGTCATGCTAAGCTGAGGCTTGTGCACAACAAGTAAAAATCCAAAATCCTGATGCTGCAAGCTATCTATTGTTCCTGAAGAAACCATGAGATATCCCATCAGTATATCTGCCACCCATAGGAATTTCAAGCTGGCTCCCAAGTATTTGGGTTACTCCCTAATCTTAAGTGTTTCCTGATTATCAATCAGTTTCCTGAGATGGTCCAAACCAGATAACCCCTTGTCAATAGAAAAGACAATGATTTACACTACTGAGGGTGCTTCGAAGCAGCTAAACTGAGGGTATAAAAATCTGTAAGTGTGTGTGCTGCTAGAAGAAGAGGAAGAACAGGAAGAGGAAAAGGAAGGAAAAGAAGTAGAAGCAGGAGGAAAGAAGGAGAAGAAGAAAACCCCTGTGCTGACACCATCCCCTGTCGTTCTTGGGACGCTGGAAGAACAGATCATCTCTCCCTTCAAGGACTGTGCTACAGACTGTGCCTGTCAGCTTTGCAGCCTGAGTACCGTGGACTAGGTGAGATCCCAGCGTTCTCTGTCTTCTTTCTAGGCATAAACTTCTGAACCTGAACTGTATCAGTTAAGCTTGAGCTAAGTTTCCCCAAATACTTAGTGAAACCAGGGTAGTATTGTCATTGTTGGTGTTTGTTTTTCTTTTGCATGTCTATTACTACTAGTACTATTATATATTTCATATGCTTAGCAATAAATAACTTTTATAGTCAAACTGGTAGTAATTGGGTATATTTTTCCTTCTCTGCTTCTCTTTCCTCCCGTGCTCTGCAGCAACGCTTCTTTTACCTATGCTAAAGATCCCTGTGAAGCCCAAATTATTGTGGGGTCTACTCATCAAGAGGCCAGAGATTGGGACGTGCTGAGTTTGAAACACATAAGGGGATCAGCTTGTATAGGCTGATTGACCCAGTTTGACTCAGACGTGCCCTTATGAACTGAATGCTGGCCCATGAGGGTGTCAGCTGGACACCCAGCCAGATTCAGAGGGATTCTGTTTACCTGTGTGCTTGTGTCTGACTGCATTTTATTGTTGCTCTTATGAACTGATTCTTGGCATATGAGGGTGTCAGCCTGTCCATGCTGATCAGCCTGGCCAGGTCAGGCGTGTCACGTTAATTTGTGTGTGTTTGTGTGTATGACTGATTTGGTGACTGGAGGAACCCAGTCCCATTGAGATTGAGTCCTGCAAAATAGCTCCATTGGGGGTGAGGGCTTGCAGAAGGGAGAAATACAGCTCCGTATAGTAACACAAGCAGCACATTGACAGAATCACCAAGACCCTAGAAACTATCCCTAATAAATGAGCACACCCCAAAGTAATGAGCAAATTTGGTAACAAAGTCCAGAGCTGGGTTGAATTCATACCTTTGGAAATGTAGTGAAACTCCTTAACCACTCTACCACCTCTCCCCTGGAACCACCATAGTAGATAGATAATCTCTCTTTCAGCTTCCTGACCATGCCATGTCCCTCCCAAGACTTAGGACCAAATTCTGCTATAATTTAGGATGATATAATTCCACACAAGAAGTGTGATAGCAATGTGGCGGGAGGGACAACGACACCCCAGACACGGCGGGACAGGTGGCAGCCCGAACAGGCAAAGATATCTGTTCAGGCTGCTTAGTTAACTGGCATATTTTGTTCTCCAGGAGCCTCCATTCCCCATGGGTGCCGGACAACAAAGCTTTTACTGTATGTTTTCAAAAAAATATGCAATGAAATACTGTACCTCCTTCCTCAGTGTTCATTTTTGTTTGTCCTTTATCAGTGGCTTGCTACTCCCTAAAACACTCTCTGTTGCAATGGGTTTAGTTTGCAAACAGTAAATTTAACATGAGTGGAATAGTGTTACACAAGAGTTGTAGCATACTATGGCAAAAAATCACCTCTCCCTACAGAAGGCTGGAAGAAGAACTGTATGTCAGTGAAGTACACGTAGTTCCTCAAAAGATAATTTATATGAGAATTTTTGCAGGACAGAGCCCTCTTGTTCAGGTGTAGCAAACCCCCCAATTTTTCTGGGTTTTTTTTTTTTAATGCATTCCCTCCCTTTCCCCAACCATATCTGATGTTTTCTCTCCCTCTCTATTTCCTATAGATAACTATAAGTGTGCTAAGACATAGGATTGTAGCAGAAAGCCCTTGCCTGCATTTGCTCTCCCCTCTTTGGATATGTTTCTCTTTTTCTACCTTTTCTTCCTTCCTCTCTCTCTCACTTTAGGATAAGGAATTGTGTTTTAAAATTTGTATGTGTGCATTTTGTATTTCCCCTTGTAGTTTGGTATTTTTATCTATTTGTGTGCCATGGCATTTGTAGCTTATATTTTATACTCCTCACCTTTCAACTTTCAACTGAATGTGTTTAGTTTCATAAGTAAATTATACATTGTAACAATGTTAACAAGGGCAGGAATCAAACTGCCCTTCCTTATATCAGGCTGGCCCCTGAAACAGCGAGTGAATCAGTGACTGAATGTGTAACGTGATTGAATGTGTAACACAGTAGCAGTAGACAGCAATTATCACCTGGAAGCTGCAGATCAACCAACGGAAGAACTCAATAGAACACAATGTAACAACCAGGAAATCTCTAAACATCACTGATCAAGGGCTAGAAGCCCTGGCCTGAGTTAATCAATGCCAGAGACCAACTTTTGGGCTGAATATCTCCAGATCAACCACTCCCACAGCCCTATTCTAAATTCATCAACGGACTCCCAAACCTGCACGTACATGCGGACGACCCCTGGGGCTGACAGATGCTGTCCAGTAACCACCGAGGGGGGGGAAGTCCCACGAGGGTCAATGACCCCTGGATTGGGCAAACCTGAAAACTGGGGAGTCACCAAAGTCTGCCAAGGACAGATAAAAGGCAGTGAAAAGTGACCCTCAGTGGCACCCTCTTGATCTCCAACTCGACCAGACCTGTCCAGCCAGAAGGACCAGCCGGCGACCCCCTTCTGGAAGATAACACCACGCTGAAAGAAGCCTCGACTGGCCCTCGACGGCCGACTCCAGCGCTTGTAGGATAGGTATACCTGACTCTGTAGCCTGCTACTGTGTGTGTGTATGTGTGTGCATGTGTGCATGTGTGTGTGTGTGGGGACCAGCTCCAAGGTTTATGATGACAGTGTTTCAATCTGCCTAATAAACTAGAATTTTAAGGATCCCGAGTTGGACATTTGTAGCCAACAGGATAAGCTTCAGCATTTTATTTTGGTAGCAAGTTGTATTTGTTTTGTTATTTCTCCGTCTTTATATTGTATAATTATTATGTTTATATTGATTTTACTGCTTTACTGATACTATATGATTTAGGCCTATATATGTAAGTTAACATAAGTCATGTCAAGTTTCCATTTTGTTTGTCAAGTCTCCATCTTGTCCCCATACCCTGTTATGTAAGTATGTTGTAACCTATGACTCATACCTACCCCTCCTATGTAACTTGGTTCCTGAATGAATGGGGATGAATGAGGGTGCTTGAGAGACAATGGCATTATATCTAAAAATAGCTCCCTCTGAATGACCAAACCATCAAAACCAATACCTGGACCAACGACCCAGCCCTTGAAACCACCTCAGCATTCAAGAAACAAAAGATGAAGCAACCTACCATTGTGCCAAGGCTGCACATGCTCAGTAAGAACACCTGGAGCCCTCTGGAACAGGACTGACATTGCCTGGACAGGCCCTTCCCATAGGAGATCATAGGTAGTCAGCCCCATAAAAAGGGGTAGTGAAGACTGACTCCTTGGGATGCCCTCTCCATCTGGAACAGCACCACACCACACAGGTGTATCCACCCAGTGGCCCTGCTGGCGACCCCCTCTGGACAACACCTGCTGACTATCACCCCCACCCTCTGTTCAACCAAGGACTTGGATTCTGTTTCTCTTCCCTACCTGGACTCCAACCCTTCCACTGAATCTCTTTCTCCTGCTGCCATTGTAAGTGCTTGTGTGTGTGTCGGAGGGCAGGGGGAAGGGGAGCCAATAACTTCATGGGACAGTGTAGTGTGTTGTCTGTTTAATAAACCTTCTATTTTGAAACCCCGAGTTGGGCTTTTGTCTGTTTCCTGACTGTTTCCTCCTTGCCACCACTTATCAGGCCCAAACTTCCAGTTGTCTGCCTCAGTTTCCAGCCCCAAGCTCCTAGCTGTCTGCCTCAGTTTCCAGTCCCAAAGTCCCAACTATCTGCCTCAGTTTCTAGCCCCAAGCGCACATGTTTCTGCCTCTCTCTCTTTCCTGGCAGTCTCCTCCTTGCTACTGGGCTTTTTCCCTTGCACCAGTGACCTCGAGTAACCCTGGGGCCACTTGACCATAAGTAACCCCAAACCTCAGTTCCTCAGCCCAGCTTCTCTCTAGTCTACCACTTCTAATCCTGGTTCCAGCAACTTTCATTCCTTACTCTTTCTCTCTCACCTTAGCCTTTCCCCAGGTATCCCAAGTACCCCAAACACACACATACATACTGTACCATCCAAGTTAGGAAACCACCTGTGTGTATGTGTAGATGGGTGGTTTGTGTGTGAATGGGTGAATATATACATATATATATATATACATATATATATACATATATATACACACACACACACACACACACACTATATATATATATATATAGATCATTGTGTGTGTGATATACAAATTAGTGATCCATGTATGTTGGTTGGATGTGCAGGTACTGACAATTTAATTTGTCTAACTTTTGGTGTGTATAGTGTGTATGAGCTTGAATTGATACTAGGTGTGTATGTGCCTAGGTTGGTAATTTTGGATGTGTGTGTGTGCCTGAGTTGATAGTGTGTGGGTATATGCACCTAGTGTGTGTGTATGCACCTAATTGATTTGTGTGTTTGTATATGTGCAATTGTGTCACAGCTTCCCATCTAACAGTTCAATATTGAGATCCTGAGTTGGCCTGGCCCCACAGGACAACACAGGGGCAAATTCTACCCTTACTGACTAAGCAGATTAAGAGAAGGAAAGGTAATTTTGTGCCATGGTTCTTCATGTATTAGGTTATTTAAAATAATGTATATTGTCAATTAGAAGACGCACTGTTGATTAGAAAACCTTGTTAGAAAAATCTGTAGTTTGCTAGGCTTTGTTTGAAAGGAGGCTCCCCCCACTATTCTTCTAGAAGAAAGTTATTCTTGACCACTTACCAAAAGATAACATTTATGTTACCTTCAATGACCTTATTCTAGAAGAAGATTACTTAAACACGCATACAAATAATTGACAGCACAATTGATATAATTAAAAGGCTTGTTTCAGGCTCACTTATCTGTAGACTGAGATATCTAAAGTGACGTCTCATTCGTCCATCTTAATGACAATATGTTTGGGTGAAATAAAAAGGCCTTCATTACTTTAGCACTGACAACTAGCCTTGTGTTTGTATTTGAAAATGTTCTGAAATTTCTGATTATCCTTTAACCTTTAAATGCTGGTGGATTTCTTCTGGATAATTTATTTCCCTTGTTTCTTTATGACTTTCAGGTTTGCATCATCATAAAGGAACAAGTAAGCATGCTGCTTAGTTACTCTGTTCAGATTTACTCATGATGAGACAAGTAAATAGCTCTTTACTATTTACTTGGTGTCAGAGGCTGAGGAAAAAACTGCTTAGAAAACTTCTGCATCAAATCCTTGCCTAGACCTCTGTGTGACTGATCTACTATAAAAAACAGCAAGACGAAGAGTATTTTTTAACCATTGCATTGCTCACTGATGTGACTGTCAAAGTAATTCTCAGTGAAAAGACCTACAATGGTATTGTGTTACTGGTTAAGGTTGAGGAAAGAGGAGGGATGATAGTTTCTTGATGAAATGGATACTACTGTGTTACCAGAGCTCTTTCTCATGCACAGCATGGAGGACAGAGCATGTTATTGGTCATAATCTGTGAGCCTTTGTCTGTGTGTCTATGGCCTTGCCTTCCCTACAGTGATACTTTAGTAGGTGACAAGTGTAGTACACAAGGGCTTCTCACACAGCGCCCATCACCAAAATATCCAGTTTCTCCTATGTTGTATCATTCTGTGACTGTCCAGAGATAGGGAGCATCTTGGTCACCCGATATGGCCAAGCGAGGGCATGAGATGAAAGAACATGCCAAAGAAGTTTGAGCTGTCAAATAAAATCCTGCCTTTTTAATCCCTATACTTCTTTGATCATAATATACTGTCATGCTCATCCTTTAGTTATTCATTGTGATTACTTAATTCAGCATCTATAGATATGTATCCAATTATTATAGTGTAATTAAACTATGCTCTATGCTCTGACCATTTGTACCACACAATGTTACAGTGTTGATGATGATAAGTAACTCAAGTGTCAACCACAATGAATTCAGAAATGTAACAAAATACATTTATATAATGAATTATGTGACTCTGTGAAATGTTAATTGATATTTTATGTAATCATTCAATTAAAGGGGTCTGCTAGGAAGAAAAAGTGGGGTGGGAACGGGTGATGACACATTTAGCAGATTGAAAACAAAGATTGGAGTGAGAGGAGCAGAACTGGATGAAACAGAGCCATGCTATATGACTGGATGTTATAACCTTAGACAGTGTAAATTGGAACTAAGCTATGTGACCTTAGTTTCCTGCAGTAACAAATGATAGGAGTCTGGGGGGAGGAGAGGGCTGGGGAGAGTTGTGCATGCATGCACCTGTATATGCAATGAATCATTAGGGAGATATAAATGCCTTTGGTTTAGCTTCTTACTAAATTCAGCTACAGTGGTTTTAAAAGCACACGGAAATAAGAACTCACTGAAGAATAAGACTCTCAGACTCAGTGTTTCACTTTTCAAATTTTCATGGAATCAGGTTAACTCAGGGGCAGGCAATTATTTTGGGTGGAGGGCTGCTTACAGAGTTTTGTCAAGCCATTGAGGGCTGCATGGGTAGCCCCACCCCATGACAGGTGCCCCACCCCCTGGTCACCATCTTGGGACTGGAATTTCCACCCCCTAACCCTTGACCTTTGTCACCAGAAGTCCCTCCCCTTGCCCCCCAGAAGTACTCCTATCAGCAAGGCAGTTTGCCATCTTGGAGCCAGAAAAATACCAAATTGTATTCTAAAAATCAAATGTGTACTACAACATTCATTAATTTAATTAAAAAATATATTTTTATTCTGATTAACATGTGTGTGTAGTTTATGTGGGGTGATAGTATCATAACTTAAAATGAAGTCCTATTCTTGTATATTGTGGGTGGGTCTGGGTTTTGTGGGGGGCTATGTGTGGGGGGAGGGTGGCTGGGGAGGATTTTGGCTTGGGTGGAGGGGGACGGTTTGCCTACAGCCCCCATGCCCCACTGTGCAGCAGGCAGAGACCCCCAGAGCTCCTCCAGTCCTGGGAACTGCACTCCTGCCGTTCCTGTCCCAGGTCATCAGAATAGCTCCCTGCTCCTGCTTCCTGCCACGTCCCCCATCTGCCATTGCTGCCCTTCTGCTGCTTCCCCATTCCCCTGCCCCCCACGCTCACTACTCCAGCACCATATCCTAGCTGCTCCTGCCATCCCCAGCACTGAAGCTGGACCAGCCAGTTCATAGAGCCCCTGCCCACTAGGACCCTGCACTCCTCCTATGGGAGGAGACAAGCAGGGAAATGGCTGCAGTGGGTGGTGGAAGGGGCCGTGAGCAACCACTGAGAGCAACAGCAACTGGGCGGGAGCGTGGGACCTGTGCCGGTGCACCGGGGCTAGCACCGGTGGGTCCCAGAGCAGGGCAGCAGGAGCACGGGGCCAGGCTGTCAGGTCTTTATGGAGCCAGGCTGTACTGTACCAGGAGGGAGCCAGGGGAGCCAGCCAGGCTCCATAGACTCCCAGGCAGCCCCCACCCCCCGCTCCCGC
>NW_005841837.1:5383064-5386789 GCF_000455745.1 Alligator sinensis
GGGTGGGTCTGGGTTTTGTGGGGGGCTATGTGTGGGGGGAGGGTGGCTGGGGAGGATTTTGGCTTGGGTGGAGGGGGACGGTTTGCCTACAGCCCCCATGCCCCACTGTGCAGCAGGCAGAGACCCCCAGAGCTCCTCCAGTCCTGGGAACTGCACTCCTGCCGTTCCTGTCCCAGGTCATCAGAATAGCTCCCTGCTCCTGCTTCCTGCCACGTCCCCCATCTGCCATTGCTGCCCTTCTGCTGCTTCCCCATTCCCCTGCCCCCCACGCTCACTACTCCAGCACCATATCCTAGCTGCTCCTGCCATCCCCAGCACTGAAGCTGGACCAGCCAGTTCATAGAGCCCCTGCCCACTAGGACCCTGCACTCCTCCTATGGGAGGAGACAAGCAGGGAAATGGCTGCAGTGGGTGGTGGAAGGGGCCGCGAGCAACCACTGAGAGCAACAGCAACTGGGCGGGAGCGTGGGACCTGTGCCGGTGCACCGGGGCTAGCACCGGTGGGTCCCAGAGCAGGGCAGCAGGAGCACGGGGCCAGGCTGTCAGGTCTTTATGGAGCCAGGCTGTACTGTACCAGGAGGGAGCCAGGGGAGCCAGCCAGGCTCCATAGACTCCCAGGCAGCCCCCACCCCACGCTCCTGCCAGCCCACTTTGGGCCCCACTGGTGCAGCCCCGCGCTCCCACCTGGCTGTTGTTGCACTCTGCATGCCCACATGCTGCCCCTTCCCTCCACCTGCTGCAGCTATTACCCTGCTCCTCCCTTTCTCGCCAGCTGGCTGGCCCAATTTCAGCAACAGCATGAGCAGCTGGCAGTGCCTGGGCTTACAGGAGCACTTGAAGGGGCTCTGCCTGCCATGGGGGGTGGGAAGGGGCAGGCTGTGGGCAAACCCTCCACCACCACCCAAGCCCGGCTCCCCCACCTCTCTCCTGGTGCAGCACAGCCTGGCTCCATAAAGCCCTGGTAGCCCAGCTCCACACTCCTGCTTGGCTGTTACTGCACTCTGCACATCTGCTTGCTGCCCTGGCCCTGGACCAGCTCCAGGAGTGTTTGGCTGTGATGCAGATCCTTCACTGCTGCTTGTCAGCTGCCCAGCATGGCAGCAGTGGCCATGTGGGTAGCTCACAAGTGGCAATGAAGGATCTGCATCACAGCTGAACACTTCCAGCAGCTGCACCAAACACTGCCCAGCAGCGGCAAGGGGGGCGGGGGGCACTTTCCAATGCTGCAAGCTGCAGTGTAGGGCAAACTGGTGCTCAGAGTGGGAGAAAAGTGGTGCCTCCCACCGCTGGTGCTCCGTGGTGCAGCTGCTCACAGCCCACACAGGGCTGCCTGTGCCTGCTTTCTGCTGGAAGTGGTGACACAGAGGAGACACCGGACAGCTCCAGGTGGCTGCACAGGGAAGAAGAGGGGCCACTTTTCTCCTGCACTGAGCACCAGTTTGTTCCACACCCCCACTGTTCAGCCCAGATGGGCAAGCAGGAGGTTGGGGCTGTGAGTGCTCACCTCAATTGTACCATGGGTCTGGGGTGGGAGGACTGGGAGTGAGTGGGCACAAAGGAACCAGCAACAGCTGGGCAAGAGTGTGGGGCTCATACCAGTGTCCCAGGGTCAGAGCCAGCGGGGCCCTGAGTGGGGTGGCAGGAGTGCAGGGCACTAGTGGGCAGGGGCTCTATGAATCCTGGCCAGCTTCCCCGTCTCTTTGCTGGTGCAGCCCAGCTCAGCCCCACAGACCCCTGCCATCCCATGCCCCGCACTCCTGCTGTCCCGCTCTGGTCCCCATTGGTGCTGGCTCCAGGACACCATGTGGACCCCACAAGCCTGCTTGCTTCCACTCCCTGCCACCCCCGCCATGGCTTTCTCCACTTTCCTGCCTGCCTGTCACCTCCTCCGGCACCATATAGCTCCTGGCTGCAAGGCCAGACAGTGCAGCTCAGCAGGATCCAGCCTATCCCCAAGGACTGGGGCAATCCCTGCAGTCCTCCCCTGCCTTCCAGCCTACCTTCTTACCTGAATTTCCAGCTCTGGTGCAGGGAGGCATGAACAGCCCCACAGTCCCAGGCCAGAAGTCTCTGCTAGGCAGGGGCTTCTGGCTGGGGGGGACAGGGGGCAGGTCTGGGTGGGCCTTGTTGTTGCAGGAGCCTGCCATGGCTTCCCCTGGGTGCTACTGCCCCTGGCTCCTGTCATCTTTGAGAGGAGCCAATGGCAGATAGATATTAATTTTCTAAAAATTTTAGGGACCCCATGGGCCAGATAGAATGGCTCAGTGGGCTGAATCTGGACTGCAGGCCATATTTTGCCCACCCCTGGGTTAATCCATTGAGGGACATAGGACTTTAACTGCTTTGTTGATCCCTATTGACCTATTCAACCCAACCTTGTCTCTCCCACTACTGCCCCTTCTAATTTAAATTCCTTTCTATTTAGAACCCTGCTTTCTGAGTCCATTCATAGCATCTGAAGGAGGCTGTCACCTACAAAAGTTCATACTTCTCTAAACTAGTTGGCCTCTAAGGTGCCACCCTGCCCTGCCTTCTGCCTGATAGAAGTAAATACAGGGCTAATTTTGAATCAGCCATCAGAAAGAATTTTAGTTATTACTGTACCTGTAGGGTGGTAAAAACCACAACCCCAATTCAGCAAAGCATTAAGTCATGATTAAATAAGAATGGACTGTTGAACTGAAGGCTACATATAGTCCTTAGCCAAATATGTGATATTTCATGATTTTTGTAGAAGGTGTGAACTTTTGGTGCTTCTATCATCAGAGGTTTATAAGGCCTAAGCTGGCAAGCAGAACATATGTCCATAATTTTCTAGTAAACCACTTGATTTCATGAAAAAAAATTATTTGAAAAGCAAAGCAGCAAGTCCCATGTTCTCATTGTGCAGTGAATTCTTTATCTGTGTGCGTGCCTACATGCACAGTTCAATTTTGTGTTTGCAAACATGCTTGAGGATTGGTATGTAGTGTGTAGACAGAAGTACAGCTCCCAGCTGTAACTCGGAACATGTTCTGCAAAGTGTTTTGAATTACATTACCGCAGACCAAACAGAAATTCACTGCTAGTTCCAGGGGGAGGGGAATCTAGCTGCAGGCTGGGAACTTCCAGCCAGGTTCCCATAGGAACAGCCACCAGTGCTCCCTGTTTATAGAATGGGAGGAGGGAAAGACAGCAGAAGGAGCTTGTTCTTAGAGCTCCCCAGCTGGTGCTGAAGTGCGGGGTGGGTGAATTGGAGGACCCCCTCCCATCAGGGAGGGGGGGCTTCAATACACCCCCCCTCGGGGTGGGGGCTGAAAACTCCCCATACTGAACTCCTTCCTCCTCCTTTCCCCTCCCTCCCATTCTGAAAACAGTGACAGGCTGGGAGCTCCACAAACATAAGTTACAGAAACTACTACATTTTGAAATGTATTTATCTGATACGACATGCAAAGAGGGGTCAGATTTTCACCCAGTTGGCCATTTTTAAGCTGTCTGCAGCTGTGCACTTGTGTTTGGTCATGGCTATAGACTGTTTGCTGCAACCAGATCCAGTGAAAATTGTCACTTTTGTCTGTACCCTAATGACAATGGACTCTATTAGTGGCAGCTCTCCCTTGAAAAGTTCACCTTGCAAGTAGTTCTCAAAGCAGTGTAATTAGGGTTGGGTGAACAGGGCACTAGCCCTGGGTACCAACTGAAAGCAGATGCAAAAGTGGCAGGTGCCCCCGATGCTCCCAGTT